>NC_140587.1:125612516-125697314 GCF_964204655.1 Triturus cristatus | reverse complement strand
CAGAATATTATACGTTTATGAGTTTAAGCTCTTGTACAAAAAATAATTCCTGTGTGTGAAGAGTTGTCCTCCAAGACCAACAGTTGGTGTAATCAGATGGCTGATGTATGTTATCGAATTATACATTAAGGCGCCAACAGAGTTAGGTTTACAGTGTCAAATAAAGAAATAAATAACTTTTTAGTAAATAAAGTAAGATGCACGTTGTGATTTTTGGGAGCCAAGACCCCTAAAGCGCAATTCGATCAAAGCTATGAGAACATTAAAGAGTATATTAAGTATATCTGGGTGTGTAACTTGAAACTAACCTATTTTGTTGCCTCCATGCTTGTACTTTATTGGGCTGAGAAAGGATTATTGGCGCATACTTTGATTAGGTTTAATCAGAATATTTGCAGTTGTGCAGTGATAGCATTGTGCTATGCTTATATACAGATACATTCATGTTATATAGTGTTCCAGCCTGGACCAGGTAACAATGCAAAGACTTTGAGGGAAATCTGAAAAGTTGAGGTTAGTGTAGGAATGGCCAGAACTAGGATCAAAAGGATTGTGGTAATAGGCAACATCTCCTTGTATTCATGTCGTTATTATATTGCTTTAACTAAGTTAAGAAATAATAGAATGCAGTACTAGGGTGCGCATTTAGAAGAGCGAGATGGGCAAATCAATAGGTACAGAAATTAAGAGGGTGTAAAGATACAGAGGCAGGACATAGGTACATCAAGGTTGGCATAAAGGTTAAGACAACAAGGTGAATGAGTGGCCTCAGTACCTTAGAGGGGGAGAAGAAGGGACTTATTTGAGTTTTGTATCTTAGTTATAAGCAGAGTACTGTGGAGTTATTTACAAACTTACTGTCGATGCATTGATGTGTTCTGATTATTGCTAATAAGTGGCTCTACATTCGTTGGATGAGTCAAGATTGAGTCATTCTGTGATTAAAACCTATATAAATAAAATGTGTGAAGTGGGTTTGTAGCAGGAAGAAAAACAGGTGGTTAGAAGTCATATGTTTCTATTACAGTATCCTCAAGCTAACTCCAACCTTTCATGTTATGGGATTTCGATATAGCTTTCTGCCATTATTATGGCACCATAACTTAATTCTATGTCAGGACTGGAGGTGAGGGTTCTGTCTTCTTTCTTCACTTTATTCAAATAGAAGCTCATTAAAAGGTTAACAAAAACTACATTTCCCATGCACCCTAGGGAAAGGTAGTTTAGAAAAAACACATGGAAAAATCCAATTATGTCAAGGCAACAGTGTCCCATCAGGGGCTTCCTAGCCCAACATAGTCCCTTCTTAGTGTCCGTTTGCCCTCTTTCTTCGATGCTACGCAGCCAGATAAGTACCCTTCAGTTGTTTCTCTACTGTTTGGTGCTAATTTGTTAGAGAGAATTGTGTGTTTTACATGCTGTATTGTTGAGATTTTGGCTTGCACGCGTGTCATCGCGCTCTTTCCCCACTTCTTAGAAGCTTGTTGTGTATTATTTTCCCCGCGCTTGGCACGCTGCTGCGGCGGCTATAGCTAGATAATTCCTTTTTAGGTCTCGCCTAGGCAGCGCTTGCGCTGTCTCGTTGAGACATGCTGTATACACTATAGTGTTTATAAGCTCCACCCACTCTCCACCCATCATTGTCATTGGCTGGTGACTTAAATACTGCCTTCCAATTGGTTGTAGGCTTGTTAGTCCCTCCTTATGATGGACATGTTCTTCATTTGTGTCCTTCCACGGCTATTGGCCCCTTTACTGCACAGACTACTTTCTTCAGATGCCTTCTCACACCCCCATACATTGCCAATGCTTGTTTTATTTTTCACAACCTACTCAAACTTTTGCATTGCCAATGCTTGTTTTATTTTTCACAACCTACATTGCCAATGCTTGTTTTATTTTTCTCTCCCCACTCATCTCAGACTGTTTAATTATTTGTGATTAATACAGCCCACCTCCCTTTAATTATTTTTGTTTAATACAGCCCACGCGGACCTTGTGCCCAAGCCGAGGATCGAACTCTGCTCTCCAGCTCCAACGTCGGCAGCTTTATAGTTACGCCACCACTCCTCGCTCCAAGACAAGCCCGTAAAGGGAGTTATCTTTGTTTCCATTGCGTGCAATGTACAGTGCCCCTGGGGCACAAGCAGGGACCTACTAGAGTGCTTCTCTATCAGAATGCACTTTGCGGTCCCCCCGGGGCACAAGCAGGCATCTACTTCAGCATGCCTAAAGCAAGCGTGTGATGAATGGATGCGTGCGCACGCGAGGCTGCAGGAGTGGACAGATGACCAATTTCACGATCGCCAGGCAAGGCAACTCAGGATGTTTTACTTTGCTGCTGCCCGGGGGTCAGACACCAGAGCCGGGAGCCATGACGTCAGCCAGGAATGAGGGAGATAGGCGGGAGGGGGCAGTAAGTAGGGAACCCGCTACCATTGGCTTGCGTGTAAATGCTTGCTTTTGATTCATTATGAGGCTTGATAGCCCCTCCTTAATTCCTCCCATGGCTATTGGCCCCTTTACTCGGTTGTTGCACTGCACCTGTTCTATTTTCTTTATTGAGTTTCCACGAACTCAACCACAACGACATGCTTCATTAGTTGAGGCGATTTCACTTAGTAATTGCTATTGTTCGCCAGTGCACGCTTCCACCTCACAAAGCGCGCGCTGGCCTCTCCTCCGGACTGGTCAAGGCATTGCAGCCTGTTACAGCCTGAAACGTCGAGCGATAATGCGCCGTTTCTTCTTTAATTAATGTGGTCGGGTGCGGCGTTGCCTACCACGGCGCCTGGTTTCATGTTTTTTTTGTCATGTTTCCGATGCGTTGTTTTTGTTTATAATAATGAATGTGCTCGGGTGCCGTGCTGCCTACCACGGCGCCCGGTTTTATTATTTTGATGTTAACGTAACCTCAGATTCTCCCCGCACCTTTACATCTCCACGGAAACACACTCTGCTCTTTTGCAAGCCCCCTCTCCGGACGGCGATATAGCCCCCCCTCGCAGAACATAAATCTACAGAAGACATTTGAACTATGGAACACGTTGCATTGTATGGAGTAGAAGCGTCATAAATCGCACGCGTGCTTTCCATTTTAGAGCTGGAATGCTACTCGTACAATACAATGAGAGGAGCACAACCAGATGTAGACGTGGCGGACTCTCGGTTTTGTTTTCACTGCCCTTCTTTCTTACCCTTTTAATCTGCATACCTAGGGACGTCCACCTGGTGACGTCATTCCTACTGGCTGTCATCTCGCCGTATTTACATTTTGTTTTTGGATGATGCCCGAAGCGGGCGACGTGTTAATGAAATACATATGCGGGCGCTATTGTTCCCCCTACCTCCACCACCCCTCCTCCATTAATTCCCTTTGTGTGCCTTGTTTTTTTCCACGGGATGCAGCGTCCGCTTTATAGTGTTCGCATTTAAAAAAACAAATTCTATAATGGGGAAGCCCTCTCAGTCTGAGCCTCTGCAGCACACACAGCGCTATGTAAACATCGGCTGCAGCCAGTGCTCCTGCCCACACCCCCGCCTTCGTCACTTTCCGGCTCTCAGCAGGCCATGGACAAGGAGGAGGAGGAAGGATCTGTAAACTTCCCCGGGGCGCAGGTAAGGTAAGCAATCCCGATATAATACCTCTAGATGGGAGGGGAAAAGTGTGTCTTTGTTTAATTAGCAGTAGTTTGTAATATAGAACAGCTCTTCCTGTATGTTCCTCTTCATTAGCGTGCGGACTGACTTCTGCATGTCCTAACCTATATTTTAATTACTCCGTGACACGTGGGTAGTGTTTCAGTGCCTTTCTTTTGATCTCAGCGAGCCGTGGCTGCTGAGAGTTCATCATGAACGTTCTTGTTTATCTCTTCCCCTAGCCACCTCCCCCGCCCCGCCACCCGGAATGTCGTAGGTACTCATTTTCAACAATACCGGGCAATGTGCACTACACCCAGCGAGAGACTTAAAAGGACCTGACAAACCTCGGCTGCAGGGGAATTCAACTTCTTTCGAGCAATGCTGTTTCTTTTTGTTCAATTTATGTGATTTAAAACAGCATCTCGTTAGAAATTCCAGTGCAATGGGCAGGTTTACTCTTGCATCATTTCCAATTAAGCTCCACACGAGAACTGATTTAGAAAAGCAATCGTGAAACTGCCAGCCCGGCCAGTGATCCTTTATTGATAAGGATATATGAGTGCAGGGTGCGGAAGAACATGTGAGTGCCTCTAATGTGTGCAGAGTATCTACAATTGCCTGCTGTGAGCACACAAAGGATCTGTGAGTGACTGCGGTATACACAAAGACACGTGAGTGTCCATGATATGCATATGATGTGTGAATGCCTGTGAATAATGCAGGAGTCTCTAAATGTATATGCAGTGTGCAAGAGGCTGTCTGAGGGCATGAGAATTGTAAATGATCCTCGTATTACCTGTGCTCTGCCGGAGTAAAATCGGGTCGGTGTGCACTAAAATCCTGTGGTATATCTATGTGACAGAGGACATTTTTGTTCCTTTGGCTTATACATGGCTATCTCTAATGCAGTGCTGTGTGCACTAACCAATACCTCTAACTCTCACAAATGCGAGACCAATTTGCATTGCAAATGCTTGTTCAATTGTGGCACTGCGAGTTCCTTTCTTGCTCCTACACGGTGATTGCTGGTGCCTTGCTCCACGCGCGTGGACCTCCCACCGCCAGGGGGCGTGGGAGGAGACACTGAGTGCGGCGCGCTGCTTGAATTCCGCACATTCTTTGGGAATTAAAGCATTGCGTCCATTTGAGAGCGGCCAGTCTGAAGGGAGACGCCCATTTGGGTCTGTACGCGGTCGGGCTGCTGTAAATAGAACAAAGCAGCCGAAAGCTGGTGTACAGAATTAACACTTTGTTGCTCATTACACTGGGAACGGATCTGTGTCCCTTGCTTTACCTACGCCCTGATTGTGTCTGTATTAAGGCCTGAAGGCCTGTGTGGGATACTACCTGGACCGGCTCCCTTGCCATAGGGTTATTTTCTGCCCAATTTTATAACTTTCACCAGCGTGTTTGTGTCCCTAGGGGCTAGAACCCCGTTTAATTTGTGGAAAATCCGCACCTAAAGTTCAGGCTGCCACACAGCCCTTCAAAAGATTATTGGCCCTCTCTCAAGGCCTGGTGTGCTGACACCCAGACACCCAAATGTGGTCCCTGACCCCCTTACTTAGCTAAGAGTATGATAAATGGGGTAACCCGTAGGACCACTGGACCCAGGTAACCAATGGTACAAAAAGAAAGGTCACAGCGGAAGGCTGATTACAAATTTACGTATATGGAACCAAATACATTAAATGATTCACAACATCACTGCATGAACTAATAATTCCTTGTGATTTAATTAGTATCACAAAAATGAAATTTAATAAAAAATTATACATATGAGTTCAATCAATAATGGTACAAATTGGTGCTCAGAAAGGGAGAGAGGGAGGGAGTGCGTGCTCATGGAAAGTTGAGTGATTGTGCGTAGAAACAGAAAGGCAATGTTGTTCAAATACATCCAATCTCATTTAGAACCAATCCAGACTTTTACTCGACAAAAACAATGTAAACATAACACTCTAGGCCCAGATAAACATGTCTCTGTCGCCTGCGTTCGACATGCATAAAGATATGTCAACATTTCGACCCCTATTATCATAAAGGTAGCTTTATCCTTATTTGGGGGTCTTCATCAGGACTCAAAGGAATGGTGAAGGAAGGGGAAGAGCACCTATAAGAAAATAGTCTAAAATTAGGTGGGGTTGATATATAAAAAATGTGCTATATTGAGAAATCTATGGTAATTACCATTGGAGAGCTGCACAAATAATCTGGCTGTATTTACAAGATGAGGGCCCGTAAGCTCCTAAACAGAAAAACAGAGATGGAAACAACGCTCACCCAATGACCCATAAACACAGCTTCACATAATGATGTAGATTTAGTGAGACTCACTTGTGAATGGAATCTGATTCCTGTCTTGAGTGATGGGTGCCAAGAGTACACCTTAATATCCGGACTCAGTTGATTAGTAACCTAAAGAAGACATAATGGCCAAACAAATTCTTCAGAACAACCCAGTTCTTATTGCGCAAAACCACATCACAGAAACAACATACGTTAAGTGTGGCGCACGCAATCCAATCTCCAGGTTATGCGCCCAAGGTGTGAATCAAACGATTCATAGGTGAGTTAATAGTACAGTTAAATCTCAAGTGAGAATGGTAACATTAAAACCTCAAAAAAATGTCCCTCTGCTAGAGGAGTCACTACTGGCTGGGATGCGTCGAAGGTTTACCCCCAATTAGTTTAAAAGGGCAATAATGACTGGGATAAGGGTGAAAATACTACATCACGGTTAACACTAGAACCTCAAAACAACGTCCCTTTGCAAGAGGAGTCACTACTGGCTGGGATGCGTCGAACGTATACCCCCAATTAGTTTAAAAGGGCAATAATGACTAAGATAAGGGTGAAAAAATCTACATCACGGTTAGGAAAAAGGACCAAACTGCCTGGACGTGATCGGCTGATTAGGACCGCTTCTGTGACAACAATGTGGCAAGTTTCTTCTAGGATAACAAAACCCCTGTTGCAAAATTTAAATATGTGAGTATACAATACACAAATGAATGGGAAGCCATAGTGGGTTACCAAAACCGAGTAACACATATATGTGGCCATAATGCTCAGAGTCTTATTGGTAAATAAGATTCCTTTAAATCATGAAGAATACTGGCCAAATTGCAACGCGAGACAAAGGCAGAGCCGTGTACTCACCGCCGGCGGCTCCGTGTGATTCCGAAAAGGTGTGCGGCCGCAGTAGCGGTTTCTATTTAACGTGAACACATCCGTGTGCCCGTTAGTTGCGTGGCTTGGAAGGCACTCGATGCTAGCTATAGCATCAAGTGGTAAAAAATCAGCATGGTGAAAAGACCGGCTATTATGAAGTCTAAAAATTTAATAATTTGGAGGGTGCAGAATAAATCTCTAAATTACAATTCTGTGGACATTCAAAAGATACAATTATTGCTGATCATGTAGACAACATCGACACACCATCATATTGTCTATAAGAAAACGTGTGTTTTCCAAGGGTTGCTGTCCACTCAATGGGTGCTCAGTATATACGTGGTACAACAATGTATATTGGCAACTGTCATTATGTTGTTTACAAATCACTCCATTCGTACACAGGGCATCCTTTCGTTATGTGGTTCATAAATCCTAACACTCCATTTGAACACATGTCATTATATAATCCTAATTGCTTTGAACATCATTACTTGTACAAGACAAATGGCGCACAAAGTACATCTGGGAGACATTTCAAAAGGCAAGTATCCTATTTGGGTCCTTTACAGGTCATGCGACACCATATGTGCTAGCGTTATTGTGTATTCCAGATAATTATTCACTTGGTCACTAAAAAACAATAGTCCACAAAATATATAAGATTAAGGCACATCTCAACATAGGTCTTATGATCACTGCATAATCAAGATGTTAATTTCATTATTGGACGTTCCGAAAGTTGTGTTTGAATGGATGATCAGTGGAAATAAGTTCCAAAATGAAACTAGGTGTTGCTAGACGGCCTAATGTTTTAAAGATCTCATGGTGTAGGTATACTAGTCTTCAACTAAACAAGACAATTGGGCATATGTGACATCCATCTCATTAAGGCCATCCCTAATGGAATCAAAAAGTTCCATCCATTTACACTCACGGATGTTGAGTATTGAGTCAAGGTCACCACCCCTAGGTCCCAATGTTATTTTCTCAAGAACCAACCATTGTAAGAATTCAGGTTGATGGTTTTTTTCTTTAAAATATTCCACCAATGGGGACCCAACAGTTTTACACCTAATCCTGCTGCAATGCTGGAGTAGTCAGTCATAAAGTCTTTATTCGGTTTAAGTGCAAACCATAAAAGCATACAACAATAAATACATATTAAGAACAAAAAATTTCATTTTCGAGGAATTACCAAGCTTTAAAAGAAACACAATTACACCAATTGTTTTAACAAGGTGACGTGTCCAGTTAAAAACATTAAAAAGGGTACAGTTCATTTCTTCAAGGTACGAATTACCACAGTTAAAAAACTTGCAATATTGAAAGTTTCCCAAACATTGTTTAAAAGCTGTAGGTACAAAAAAGCAGGTCTCACTTGAACAAAGCCTTAATCTCTTAATATAGGGATCAAAAAACGTTTTCTGAAGTCAATAAAGTGCTCACAGAAGAAAAAAAGGTGTATTGTATCCTGGGGGGAAAAATTATCACAGGAACAAGGGCCAGGGTCCAACGCCCTTTTCCAGTCTTTCTTGACTCCAATCAATAGGTGTAGTTGATTCAATCTAAATCTAGTTAAAAGAAAACGGTGATTTGCATTTGTTACATATCCAAGATAGGGTTCCATAAAAGGTATTGTTTTGCAGAGCTGATGGGTCCTAACGGAACCCTTAACCAGCTCCTTCTCTTCCCTTACCGAGGTAGATATGTACATATGAGTTTCTTTGCACCAATTAATGTCACCTTTTACCAGGGTCTCGGGAGAAAGAAACAGCTCTGGTCTACCAAGCTTTTTAGCCAGGTTCCGAATATATTTCAACCAGGGTATGTGCAGACCATGATCAAGCAAAAGACAGTCTCTCAAAATAGTGTGATTCAAATGTAAATTCGGGTTAAGCCAAATGCTGATCCATTTAAGCATCGGGGCCAAAGCAATACTGTCTTCAAGAAAACCGATACCAAGTTCCTGATGGACAATATAGTTGGCGGTTGAGATCGGGACTGAGAGGAGGTTTTTTAAAAATCTATCCTCAACAGTCTGAATGCTTTTGGCGTTGTTAATGCCCCAGACCTCAGCTCCGTACAAAGCTATGGAGAGACACTTAGCTTTGTACACCTGGATAAGGGCCTTCATTGGTCTAGCTCCCAGTTTTGTGGCAAAGCCCAGAACACCTACTGTTGCTCTTGAAAACACAATCTTTTTAGCCATTATTTGGGTTACCCCGGAATCTCGATCATCAAAAAGAACACCCAAATAAGGAAAAGAAGAGACCCTGGATAATTGATGACCCCCACATAAAAAGGTTTTAGATTTAGCAGATTTAGGGCCAATGACCATAACATGTGATTTGACAAAGTTAACAGATAAGTCCAAAGCCTTCATAAAATCGGCAAATGAGTTTAACAATAGCTGTAGGCCCACTCCCGTTCTAGCAATTAGGGCGGCATCGTCAGCATATAAAAGAGCAGGGACTGAATATTTCCCTGCATGGGGGATATCTTTACATGAGGCGATAAGGGTTTTGTCTAAATCATTTATATACAGTGTAAAAAGGAGAGGTGCCAAAATGCACCCCTGCCTAACCCCATAGGATATGGGTATATCTTTAGTACAATTACCCTTTTGATCGTAGCGAACTGTAGCTATTAACTCTCTATGTAGGTCCGCTAAAAAGTGAACGATGTCTTTATCTACACCAAGTGCAAGGAGCATGGGCCATAGTTTTGATCTATTTACACGGTCAAAGGCCGAGGACAAGTCCATAAAGGCGACCAACAAGGTTCCTTTCTTGGCCACCGTGTATTTACCAATTAAGAGTTGTAGATTTAAACATTGGTCTATGGTACCCATCCCTTTCCTAAAGCCATACTGGACCATAGAGAGTTTTCCAGATTCCTCTAGCCAATCGTTTAGTTGGGCGAGGACAACCCTCCCCAAAACTTTCACTGAGGAGTCTATGAGGGAAATTGGTCGATAACAGCTCGGGTCGCCTCTATCCCCCTTTTTAAAAATAGGAACGATGACTGATTTCGCCCACGTTAATGGGAGGCCCTGTTGACAGGCAATTTTAAAAACATTAAAAAGGATTTTGGACCAAAGGTTTATATCTGATTTAAAAAGATCAGCCGGGACCCCGTCAGGTCCCGGCGCCTTATTACTTGTCATTTGCAAAATAGCATTAGTCACCTCTGATTCTGTGAAGGTCAAAGTATAACTATCAGAGTTAAATAAGGGCCCTGCCCTCGAACCATCTCCATCATACACCTGTTTAAAATGAGTATACCAATCATCCTCTTGGATACCGCATTCAAGCTCGGTATTACTTTTACCGTTAAAAAAAGGCTTGTTTACAATAGACCAAAATTTCGCACTATTTTTGATGACATCAATGGACAGGAGTTCATTCCATGCCTCATCCCTAATTTCATTTTTACGTTTTTTCTGAGCCATTTTGTAGGCCTTCCTACAGATGGCAATTTCTGCTCTGTCAGGGGGAACCGCTTTAAGAGCTGACATAAGCTTCCGTTGGGAGGATGAGCAGCTGTGATCAAACCATTTCTCCCCAATTTTGGGTTTGTCCTTGCTTACTTTTTTGAGATCACTATTTACCTGACAGCAAATTTTATCATAGGCTGTCAGAACTGCATCACTACAAATCCCGTCCTGTGAACACAAAAGTATTTCATCCCCTACCGTGTCCCACAATTTTTTAGTAAAATCCTCTGGGACCAGCTGACACCATTTCAGGCGTCGAGTTTGGTCAGTTGGCCTTATGCCCAGTATACTGACAGTAGAATTATCAGATTTTCTTTTTTTAAGATCATCAGTGAAAGTTAACTGGACAGGATTGTGGTCACTATGTATAGACCATTTAACCTTATATTGACTTACATTTCCAGCTAAGTTAGGTGTAACAAAGATGTAGTCAATAGTAGATCCTGTACCACATCCTTTGTAGGTCGGAATGTCATTGGTTGCATTGACGGGGTAGACCAAATGGTTCCCAACTAGGAGCTCATCTAACAATATCCCCTGTGGTGTGTGTTCAAAGTGTAGATTACCTTGATTATGTGGACCCAGACTGTCCCATATAAAAAATTTTTTAAAACAGGGATGAACATTAAAATCACCGAGCACAACAACCGAATAAGGATTTTTACATGATTCATTATACGTTTGTAAAAAATCAAATAGACTGAGTAAATGTTCATTTGGCACATTCTGAATAAATGAGTTATAAAAATTTACAATGAGCCAGATCCCATTTAAGTTGGAGTGGATTTCTACTGCTAAACAGTGAGGCGAGCCTGTCTCCACTTTACTGTATTTACCATCGATGGTCAGTGCAATAAGGGTTAAAAGTCCACCTTTGGCCCTCCCCCTACTGGAGGCCACTGCTGGTGACCAAAAAGCTGAGAACCCATCCAGCAAAAAGGTATTTTCAATGTCTCAAGTTTCTTGTAGGCCAATAATTTCGTGGCCTAGTAGACTGTCCCTCCAAGTAGGGTCATGAGTTTTATTGGTTAGGCCAGCTATATTCCAGCTAAGGAGACTTGTGCCTAGAGGCGTTCGCGGGGGACTGACAGTAGCACCCACTCTTTCATCAATGACAGTCCCCAATACAGACGTAACATTTTGGGTGCCCTCTCTACTTGTGACTTGTACAGAATCACTGGGAACCGTGTCCTCTCCCTCTATAGAAGATGAACTTTCCAGTATGGGTTTTGTAGTGGCCCCAACAGAGTGCAGTCAATCATTGGAATCTAAGTTACTCAGAGCCTGGAACCGATTTGAGATAACAAAACCTTGAGGAAACTGGCTTTCAGGGTTACTTGTTCCGGCCTCCCAAGGAACACTGCGGGGTAAATTTATTTGTTGTTTATAAAAATAACCCAAAGAACGAAGGGTAATACCCTCGCCAGTGTGAGGTAGCAGAGTAGCTTTCGATAAGATATTATGCACTATGTGGGGATCTCTAAAATTTATTACTACACAATCCCCCTTTATAGTCTTACGCGAGCGCCCAACCCAGGAGACTCTTCTCGTGGTTAAAATCGAGTGAGATAGGTATGCTGGGAAGCCATAATTCTTATTCAACCACGAGACAGATTTATTTTTAAGGGATTCATGGGTTTCGGTGAGAGAGTTCTGGGCGACATCCTTCAAGGGGGGAACATTTGTTAAGACTACAACAAATGGGGCACAGTCAGGAGGGAGATCTGGTTTTACTCCTCCTGAATAAATACTTGCCGTTGCGTTGTTACTGCTTGGGCAGCTTCCAGGGGGTAAAGTATTACTCTCATTTATTGTGGGTTCGACGACCAATGGAGCTATATTATTTACTGTATCCTTTGAGGGCCTAGAGGTGTCAGCAGAGACGGGTAGACCCTCTACTGCTCTGGTCATGTTTCCAGGGGAATTAATCCTACATGCCAAAAGATTACGTAGGCCTTCAATCTCATCAGATAGTTTGCCAATCTTGGTGACTAAGGGTTCAACAATTTTCAGAATTTTGGACTCTAAAAGACCTAGCAAGGAATCAAGTTGATAAGAATCTAACTTGGCCGTGGGGTTGTTCAAGGTGGCTGATTCCTTGATAACCTGAGTTATTGGAACAGGACCCGTCTTTTTATGAGTACTTCGTGGGCCACCCTGTTTCAGATGAGTCAGTTTACGGGATCTTAGCACTCTCTGGGTTGGCTGGACCGGAGAGTCTTCTACGGTCTCATTAACATCAGTCACTAAGTCTCTATTAACTTCCGATGATTCTTGTCCACTAGGAAAATGATCATCCATGGTTAATAAATCATTAATCCCATTTAAACAATTCGTAGCGTGAGGTGGAGAAGAGACTAAAGTGGCTGTGTTGTTGGACAAAGGGCTAGTAGTCGTTAAATTTGATCCATGGCCTAAAGATTTGCGCCTATCACTGTTAATTTTGTTGACAACTTTAACTAAATAGTTATCTAACGTTGCCGTTGTCGTGGATTTGCTGCCTGCTACTACTTTAGCCATGTTAGAAATACCCCTGGAAGATCCTAAAACTTAGATTAAACTTAATTAAATTTTCCCACAGTGTGGCAACACCAGCACATGTGATGTGATGCTGCCTGATGGCCAGAATAGGTACCAAGTATGAACAAGCTAAAAACAATACTACAGGACCAAAAAACCGTGCATTGGGCAAATTACCCCCACCGTGTAATTAATAATACAGTCTTGTAGAGTCTTACGCGTTAGTGGGGTAGCCCGTCCTGGCCTCACTCGGTCCTCTGAGGGCCTCAGAGGGCCCGCCCTTTGCCCGGGCTTAGCCCGCGCGCGGCCCCGCGACGCGGGGGAAGTGCGGGGATTAAATGCGCCTCAGTGCGCGCAGACGTCGTTGGCGGCTTTCCGGCCGCAAAGGAGCCTGGGGATTGTGGTCCTTGGTCCTTGTCCTCCTCACTGCGGCCGCGAAGAGAAGAGCTGCGGCGGCGGGAGGAAGGGAGCAGCCCGGAGTCCGACGCAGGAGCCAGCAGCCTGCACCACGCCAAATTCTGCCCCCACAGTAAGTTTTACAAGGAGCTCCCGCTCTGCCGGGGAAGTGCGGGGATTAAATGCGCCTCAGTGCGCGCAGACGTCGTTGGCGGCTTTCCGGCCGCAAGGGAGCCTGGGGATTGTGGTCCTTGGTCCTTGTCCTCCTCACTGCGGCCGCGAAGAGAAGAGCTGCGGCGGCGGGAGGAAGGGAGCAGCCCGGAGTCCGACGCAGGAGCCAGCAGCCTGCACCACGCCAAATTCTGCCCCCACAGTAAGTTTTACAAGGAGCTCCTATGTGCTAGCGTTATTGTGTATTCCAGATAATTATTCACTTGGTCACTAAAAAACAATAGTCCACAAAATATATAAGATTAAGGCACATCTCAACATAGGTCTTATGATCACTGCATAATCAAGATGTTAATTTCATTATTGGACGTTCCGAAAGTTGTGTTTGAATGGATGATCAGTGGAAATAAGTTCCAAAATGAAATTAGGTGTTGCTAGACGGCCTAATGTTTTAAAGATCTCATGGTGTAGGTATACTAGTCTTCAACTAAACAAGACAATTGGGCATATGTGACATCCATCTCATTAAGGCCATCCCTAATGGAATCAAAAAGTTCCATCCATTTACACTCACGGATGTTGAGTATTGAGTCAAGGTCACCACCCCTAGGTCCCAATGTTATTTTCTCAAGAACCAACCATTGTAAGAATTCAGGTTGATGTTTTTTTTCTTTAAAATATTCCACCAATGGGGACCCAACAGTTTTACACCTAATCCTGCTGCAATGCTGGAGTATCCTTGCCTTTACTTTCTGTTTGGTTTGGCCAATGTAGATTAGGCCACAAGGACATAGAATGGCATAAATCACCTTCAGCGTATTACATTTAGTGTGTACAGTGAGATCAATCTTGTGCTGGCAGTAGCAAAACTCTTTGGTTTGCAGAGTCATTTTGCACGTTTTACAGTGGCTACACTTAAAATGTCCAACTACTGCAGCAAGCTGACAAATTGATTGGATGGTTGGTTCTGGTGGTATTTCAAGTAGGGACCTAACCACATGGTCCTTAATGTTCTTCCCTTTCTTGAAGGAATGCATTGGAGGGTCCTGTACCTCAAGGGTGTCAGCAATGATACCCCAATGTTTGTTAACAACTTGTCTGATGGCGTTGCTGCAGGTATTAAAAGTTGTAACAGATCATCCTTTCCATTTTCTCAGTGGTTCGGTCTTTTGGCGTGAGTAGTGTGTCATGTTGGTTAAACCAGGCCCTTTTCCTTGCCCTCCTCACCAATCTTTTAGGACAACCACTTTCGATAAGTCGTGATATTAGGTCATCAGATTCCTGAAAGAAGTCTTCCTTCCTGGAACAGTTCCTTCTGATCCTAAGGAACTGCCAAAAAGGCAGGTTATCACGCAATCCTCTGGGATGATGGCTTCCATACCTCAATAGAGTATTCCTTTCTGCAGGTTTACGGAATAGGGTGGTATATAGATGTTGATCCTGAGCTTTGATGGAGATATCAAGAAAGTCAATAGACTCGGTGTCAGTGAATGGTGAATTTAATATCATCCGATCTGCCATTGATCCAAGTGTGGAAATCCTAAAGTTCTGCCATAGTGCCGGTCCATATGAGCAACACGTCATCAATGTACCTTTTCCAATGGAATGAATGAATGAAAAATGTATTGTTCAGTTAATAAAAACTTACAATTAAAACACCTTTGTCCAATTCTTCTTACATTTCCTACATTATTAAGACCACATAATTAAAAGATACTTTTCATCAATTTATAAAACCAAGAATATATAAAACAATCCTCGTTGTCCACAGTTAAGCAGTTTCTTCTCCACTATTTCTATAAACTTTAGAAGTCTGCCCATAAATTGCAAACTTTCTCCTTGTAAACTGGCTATGACTGCTTGACGACATGTCCGTATCATTTGACTATTAAAGTCCAACCTTAACAGCCTCCTACGTTCATCAATTAAAGCAGGGCAGCTACAGATGATATGGCTAATATCTTCTCTCTTGTGGTTACAGAGGCGACACATCCTCTCACTACTCATCATTTTCCATGCAGGGGCGTCTCCAAGAAATTGGCTATTTCCAAATCAGAGATTTATAAGCTTCAGTTTTCCCCTATGGCTATTTGAGTCTCCTAGATAGCTCTGCAGTTTTAACATACCGTACGCAGCAATAACTGTCCATGCATGGGATCTCTTTGCCAGTACTGCTTTATCCCATAAAGACGACAATTGTTTACTGCACCCATTTATAACTTTATTAAAGGCCACATGTGAAAGGGATAAGGCCCATAGTTGTTCTGCCTTGAACGTGTCTATCGCCAGTTTAAAATATTCATGAGCCTGCTTATGTTTATTATCACATATTGCCTCCCAGACCACTGTCATAAGCGAGGTATTATTATGCCTTCTAATTTTATGGCAGAATTTTAAATATGCTCCTAGACTATTTAGGTTCTATCGTTTAGATCCGAACTCAAGTCGGATTTTTGCTGGTGAAGTTTGCCACGGAAGATTAAACAGACGTCGGTAGGTTCCAGTCACTAGCTTATCTATGGTGTTGTCAGCACATCCTCTTAAGGTCTCTACTCCATATGCGAGAGTTGGAACATGTTTAACTGACATAATTTGTAATAATGGATTAAGGGAAAGCCCTTTTAAGTTATTCTGGAGTATGGAAAATGCTGCAATTAATGAGTTATTTCTTCTCTGTAGTGCAGCGCACTGACTTTTACCCATACCCCTAGCATCTATTATAACACCCAGATATCTATATTCAGTGACCGATTCTAAAACAGAACCTTCCATTCTCAATTTTGGTCTTGCAGCCAACCCCCTAGTCACCAGCATTGTTTTTGTCTTTTTTTAAGTTAAATTTTAGCCCATGAGTAGAGGCGTAATGTGCACTTTCACTAATTAATCTCTGCAATCCCACCTTAGTGTAACTTATTAAAACAATATCATCGGCATACAGTACATGTGAAACATTAAAACCTGCCACAGTCGGGGAGTGAGAATTAGTTTAAGCCTTGATGAAATACAAGCTAAATACAAGTTAAATAAGGTTGGGGCCAAAACACACCCTTGCTTCAACCCGTCCCTTATCAACATTTTTTTTGACAGAACTGTGCCTTGTCCCAACCTTACTCTCGTCCAAGTATTGGTATATAACAATTGTATCGCTCTCAACAGACTCAGTGAAGTTCCCATTTTCGTTAATTTATTCCAAAGAATATTTCTATGCACAAAAAGCCGAACTAAAATCAATAAAACACAAATGTAGGTTCATCTCACGGCGTCTGGCCATTTCCATTATAAGAACTAACATGTGAATATTAATAATCGTCCCCATGCCTTTGATAAACCTGGTTTGATTTTTTTGGAAGTAAATTACTGGCATCAACCCAAGCCGTTAATTTTGTTAGCAGACACTTAGCAAAAAACTTTGCTTCATAATCCATTAAAGCTATTAGTCTATAATTAGCAGGATCCGAGACTTGACCAGCTTTGTACATCGGAGCCAAAATTGAACCCCTCCATTTGTCTGGGACTTCTTCCTTCGTTAAAACATGATTGAATAAGTTTGACAGTTTCTTTGCCCAATATTGTGGATTTTCTTTAAATAGTGCTTGAGGAAGGCCATTTGGCCCTGGAGCACTACTCCGTCTGCTAGAACTTATAATTTTTTCCACTGTTGTCTGCTGGATCATTAGCTTGGTGTTTTCCCTTGCATTATCATTGTCCCTTGTATTTTCCACTGAACTTACTTCTGTTGGCTTTATTATATTTCTTGTGCAACCTGTCATTGATACCAAATGCTTCTCCCAGACTTTTTCCGATATATTTGTAGTCACTTGTTGTTGTTTCCTACCGTTTGGCTTGTTTAACCAGTCTCCAAAACTCACGTGCATCTTTACGTTTTGCTGCATAATTGATTTTACTCCAGAACAGATCAAGTTCGGTTTTTGTTCGTATCCATACCTCTTTTTTATATAGTGACCTCAATTTTGGTAATATCTTACTCCTGATATTGGACGATGCTTGATTTCTTAGGTCCCTCAGGGCATTGTTCAATTTCCTTTTCGCTATCTTAAGTTGAACAGTCATTTTTTTGGGAAAAGATGTAGCCGTTGTTACCATGCCTTTTGAACGCACAGCATTTTTCTCTACTAGGTTAATTATGAACTGCTCCCAAAGGGTCAATGGATTTTCATCTCTTCTATTTAACTCTTCTTCCCACTGGTCTCTTGCTTGTTCGATATTTTGTATATTATTTACTGTCCAGTTTAACCTTCTATAGTTCAGACCAATAGGCTCCCCTAACTCAGGGGCGCTTTATTCGTGTCGGGTAATATGTAGATTGAGGTTGATCATTTGTGGCTGGTGATCACTTTCCAGCCGATTTCCCAGATTATAGCTTATTATTGATTGGTATAATGGGAGGGACACTAAAGTTTAATCAATAACAGCTTTAGATTGTGCTGCGAAAGGGGTCGCCTGAGCTGGAATGTCCCGATCCACTCGGCCATTCAAAACTCGAAGGCCGTGATGCTCCAGATTTCTCACCGTTTCTTTGCCCATTCTGTCAGATCGTTGCTTAATTGCGTCGGTTGCCGGGATATGTCAAATTTGATCAATCACCTCCAATATTTGATCCCTAGGCTCCACCTGGAAGTAATTCATATTAAAATCCCCTGTAAAGATGATCTTAGGAACTGGATTTATCATGCTTAGTGTTAATAATAGGCTCAGTATTTTATCTATTGTTTCTTTTTTCTTGCTGCCAGGGGGATGTATATATACATTTATTATCATCAAAGGAGTCTAATTTCCTGTGCTAACAGGCCAGACCTTAATTGCTTGAATGTTCGAATGGTCAATTTCCACTTCTTCGATCTTTTTTTTTAAAGCCACTGTAACGTATAAGGCCAAACCTCCTGCTGCTCACCTCTTCAATTTTGTTTTAACTGCTGGCTTGCTATAGCATAAGTATGCCGGTAACTTAATTTCCTCCTGTGCCCATGTTTCTTGAAAGAGGATTATCTGAAACCTTTCAATATATGTTAGAAACTCATGATCGTCCACTTTTCCTGCCAGACCCTCTATGTTCCATGAGCAGATGTCTACATTTGCTGCCAGACCCTCTATATTCCATGAGCCGGTGTCACCTTTATTTCTGTGGTCAACAAAACAGTTTTTATCCTGTCAGTATCTTAAGTCTTTGTCTGTCCTGACATTCAAGGCACTCGGGAGCCAGGGCCAGTCCGACTTAGAATAAAGAGTTTTGCTCCCCTTGGCGTCCATGTAGTCATCTGCCTGAAGGGTTATATTATCCCTTAAAGGGCTAATTGAGCTACTCCTTGCCCCTTTCAAGATCGTTGTTATACCCGATTGCTGATTTTTATTGCCCATGTGTGGACTTTTCGTTAGTTTCTGTCTTCCCCTATCACATTCTTCATCGACCCTCTTAAACCGATTTTCTCCACCCTTCGGTTTTAGAAACTGGGGATAGAGTTCCTCCTTTTCCCTTATCATCTCAATCCCCCATTTTTAAATTTCTCTTTTTCCACCCATAGTTTGTCCGCTACCTCAGAAGTCGCACATGTGATAATTGTCGATTCCTTACCTCCCCACATTGGGTTACTTACTAATGTAACTGAGTGTATATCCGAGTGTTGTAAAGTCTCCATTTCCTTGGTCATTCAAATCATGGACCCTCTATTTATTCGATCAAAGTGACCCCTATATTTATATTTTGGTACAAATGTCATTTTACAGTGAATACTAGGCGAGCTGTGGCGAATTGACCTATCTTTTTGACCCTGCTGAATTGTGCAGACTATTTCCTGCTGAATATTCTTAACCTGCCCTGTTTCATTTCGGTCGTTCTTTCCCAATTGACATTCGTCCTGCAGTCGTTGCCTCTGCTTCCCTTGGGGCTCATAATCATTCCTTAGTGATTGATCACATACTTGTTGCATTCTGTTCTCCTTTACATCTTTCTCCTCCCAACCTTTCTCTACTTCCGGAACGTTGAGCGATGTTTCCAAAAGCTCCACCATCTTAACTGTTTTAATTTGATTTATATGTTCATCTTTTACTGTTTTGGCCTTGGCTAATCCCTGTTGGTTCTCTTCCAGTTGTCCCTCCTTTCTCTTCATCCTTTTCCCTTTTGCACTAGCTGGTATATTCTCATTTTCCTTCTCCACATTATTTTCCCTTACCTTGCCATCACTGTTTTCTTGTTCCGGAGGTGCCACTTGTTTTCCTAATTTTGGGCAAAAATTGGATACACCTTCCCTTGGAGACCTGTACTCTTCTCTACCTCTTTTTTTTATTGTGGCTTTTCCTAAGTCTTTTTCTCTGTCTCTTAGAGAGCTTAAATATCTTGACTGCTTCCCCTTGTGCGGCCGGTTCTAGGGCTCTCTGCTCAACAGGCCCATTCCTACCTGGTATGCTAGACGATGTCTGATCACTTAAAAACTTTTCATGTATGGCAATGGGTTTGTCTAAGTTTTTTCCTGGATAACTCCCCTGTTTTATATCTATGTTGTTCTTCAACTGTGTCTTCTCCAAACTTGAAATTTCCCCCCCCGAGGCTCCCCTTCACCCATTCGCTTACTCGGGCAGATTTATTTCCCTCTGGTTTCCCACTGTTGTTAGCTCTTGGATTGTAGTTGCCCCTTCATTTCTGCCAGAACCTGTTCCAGCATCCCAGGCAGCGAGGACAGTTTCTCCAATACTGGGCTACATTCACAAGTATACTCAGGCATTGCCTCCACCTGCGCTACTGTCTGCGCCCTTAGGATCAGCCGATTCAATGCCCCAATTTTTGTATCAATCGCTGTAATATATAACACCATTGTATTTAAAAGTTCCACCTGGATATACAATTTACTAGATTTATATGTCAATGCATTGACCACTGATTGAAATTAATTAAGTAAAATCCCCCAAGTGTTATTATTCATGCCTTTTGCCCCCAATGATTCTCTACTTGGAGATTCAACTTGCATGTCATCAGCCGGGGAGCCCATTACCAGGGACCCAACAAGTTGAGCCCCTGGTAATTCATTTACCTCAACCCTGTCCTCTCTCTGTGGTAAATCATGTTTAATTTCTGTTTGAGCTTCTATTTTTTCTCCAATGTAATCATTTCTCTGAAATAAGTCATGGGGTGGTTCACGAACTGGATTGTCCAATAATTCATATACTTTTTATGGAGGCACTTCTATCGCCACAGGTACTGCAATACCCCCAACAGTGTCCAATACCTCCGTTAACTCCGTTTCCAATTTTAATTTCCGAACAGGATCTTTTCCTTCGGGGTCCTCTAATTCGTCCAAATTAACCATATATACTATCTTGTTGTCTACTTGTTGGTGCACCTCAACTTGAATCTGGATTTCTTTTACCAAACAAGTCTGAGTTATTCGTTCCTTATGCCCCACTTGCGCCTTACTACTATTAGGCGGCCCCAAGTCTGTTTGTGGATCGCCGTTAACGCCTGCTTCCTGAATGACTGGTGACCCCCCTTGCTGGGCAGCTATAATGAAACTTTCCTTCTCAAGTAGCTGATCACTACTTAGATGCCAGGTTTCCCAGTTAAATGAGGAGTTTTTAGCGTTTCGTTTTGTAGTTAACCCCCCCAAGGGGGAGCAAGATTTCAATGCCTCTTTTTAGGTCTCGCCTAGGCAGCGCTTGCGCTGTCTCGTTGAGACATGCAGTATATACTTTAGTGAGGGTCTGACCGCCTCTTTTTAAATAGTTGTTCTCATTCGTTCTTCAATGTGCCTCTCAAACTGTTTCTACTTGGTATTGGTTACAAGTGTTTGAAGTCCCTCCTTTTGAGCTGTTAGCCACGCCTATGGCTATTGGCCCCTTTACTTGTATTAGGGGCGTTGCTTTGGTTGTTGGACTTTGTTTTATTTCCTGCACGTGATGCTGACCACGTGATGCTGATGGAATGCTCTCTAGGCAGAAACACATTGTTAAAGCACTTGATTTAGGCAGCAACACATCGTTAAAGCACGTGACGTTAATGGAGTGCCTCCCAGGCACGGACTTTTTTATCTGCACGTGATGCTGATGGAATGCTCCCTAGGCACACACATATGGTGCCCTTGTTTACGTTGTTTGATTTTTTTCTTCGTTCAAGCCCGTGATGTTAATGGAGTGCCTGGATGTTTTATAGTCTTTTTTGTACAAATACAGAAAGACGAGTGCCTTGCAAACCTTTAAACCTGTAAGCAGACACTCGTTGTGTAACGTATTCAGAGCGGCTGTTGCTTACAGAGCGGCAGCTGCTTGGGATCGCAATTTACTTGTATTAGTCAATTTTTTCTGGGTCTTTCGGGGGCCTTGATGTGCCTTTCTTTTGTTTTATAGTTCAAGGCAAGCATGTGATATTTTCACACGTTTCAAACTTACGAGCTCAAAGCAAGCTTATTATATTGACAGACTTTGAAAACTTTGCTGCGTGTGTCCACGTACATATAAACATGTTTTTGTTATTGCAAAGTTATGTTATGACTTTAATTTTGGGAGTCGCATGTTAACAAGTTTTATCGGTAGGTATGTGAATTTCTTTTCTCCCGGCGCGCCAAGATCCCTGTGTTTATTTATTATTGGAAGATCGAAATTTGCAATTACTTAACAAATGTTGAGCCATGCCGAGACTCGAACACTGGCCCACAGGTCTCAAGTCGGCAGTTCTAACCGCTAAACCACAGCCTCTCCAGCAAATGGGACAACTGATTACATGCTGTATTTTTCTTCCCGTAATTACAAAATCGTAATTTGCAAATAATTAATAAATGTTGAGCCAATGCCGAGGCTCGAACCCTGGCCCCCAGCTCTTTAGTGGGCAGTTCTAACCTCTAAACCACAGCCTCTCCAGCTATAGACAACGTTTTAGAAATGGGGGAACTGATTACATGCATTATTTTTCTTCCCTGTTTACTTATTTTTGTTACAATGGGGCACAACAAAAGTAAATAAATAAAAGGATAGAAACGTCAGGTGGCCATTTTTTCCCTATTTGTTTACTGTGGTTTCAATCGCTGTACCAGTGCTCTAGCTTGAAACATCTGAAGTTAAAGCACGAGTGCCGGGATTATTTCAGAAGTAAAGAAATAGAAAAAAATGCACAGTTTCTTTTTCCTTACTTTTCAAGCAATCCCAGCACACGCACTTAAGCTTCAGATGTTTAAAGCCAAAGCGCGCATGCCGCCATCAGCATTAGGATAGTCGGGGGCTGCGCAATGCTTGTTTGGTTTTACAGCTATGGAAAAAACGTTCTTATTCGCAAGCTTTTCTAGGGGTGCAGTGTACTTGGTATCTCTACCACGCGAGCTCAACCACTTTCATTCAGAGATCCCTAAATACTCTTCGCTGCAGAGTGGAGAGAGACACGGGGTCCAGGCGTTTATTTCACTCAACCCATTGCTGCTCGTTCAATTGACCTCGGAAGAATGAAAGGCTGAGTCGGTCCTGCTGAGAGTCAAGCATGTGATTTGCAGGGGCCCGAATGCCCTTAGGTGATTTCACACATTGGGTGCGACATGGCAATCTTAAAGCATTTATAACGTAGTTTCAGGCTCCTGACACTGGACCAGAATGTCCTTGATGACACTGGATTGTCTGCTAACATAATGAAAGGGACGGAAACAAGCTAGATTCGCTTCAAGCTAAGTTTTACTCCCGGGCATTAAAGGTAAACCGAGTTCACACCATCACTGCTGTGTTTACTTAGCAAGCAATTTAGTCATAGAAAGAGGATGAGATGATGGTTTTTTTTCTTTCATTGAAGTCCGTGATGTTAATGGAGTGTCCCACACGCTTTTAAACAGTAAGCAACCACTCGTTGTACAGCGCATGCAGCGCGCCTGCCACTTAGGATGAGATGTTGTTTTAAAGTGTGGCATTTAGCCTTCTAAAAACGGGGGTCCCGCACGCCTTTCAGCCCGTAAGCAGTGGAGGGCTTCATATGCTTTGTACCCTGTGAGCGATGTATTTAGCTTGTCTGTTGCTTCTGATCGGGCGTTGTTTTAAGGAAAATTTGCTTTTAAAATATGCTTTTAAATGTGTGACACCCTTGGGATATAACTAGAGCTGATGCTAATTTATAAAATTTGAAGATGCAGCGCTGTGTTTTTTTTGTTTTTTTCCGTTCAAGCCCGTGATGTTAATGGAGTGCCTGGATGTTTCAGCAATTCAATGTATTTTTGCCAAATGCTCTGCTGCACATAATATTATGGCGCACACTATATGCACACAGTCTATATTTATTCATTAAGTTTATGAGCCTGCCCCCGATTTATTTCTTTATAATTTGCCTATGTAGCTCTGACTCGCAGCTGCTTAGGGATATAAATGTGATTTCAGGTTTTATCTTTTGACGTGCTGTGTGACTAGTCTGGGAAAGCTGTGGCAGAATCGCTCGGTGTTAAAGCCGCACCCAAGTACTTCACAGCTCTTCTTGAAATCGTCTGCTTCAGGGGCACAACGAAACCAAATAACTTCAAAGTAGCTGCATAGCTTGACGTCTGTCTTGTTGGAGCCACAAGTAACTACTTCACAAGTGTTTGCAAATAGCCTGCATATGTGTAAAAAACTCTATTGTTACTGTGAATTAGGAGGCTTCCATGAAAAGTAGCTTGGACAGCATATTGAAACAGTGCCCGCTTATTAAATTGCAAGTTCAGACCGGGGCCATGCCATTGAGGAACCGTTTCTGCTGTCTGGGAACACGGGCCTCCATTGATGCTGCACACCGTTTGCTTACGTGAACTACAGTGTTTTCACCTCCTGCCCTTATGTTTTGAAATGTTTCGCATCCGGGCAGCATATGTCTACACCCTGTAGTATAACATACATTTTAAGTACAGCTAGAGTTATGCATGGCAAACACGCCGATGTGAGATGACAGTTTTTGCAGCAGAGACAGATGATTTACGTAAAAGAGTCTTTCATATGTACAAGTGAAATCGCTAGTACCGTAAGCGGAGTGCTATGCCATAGGGCTCTTTAGTTTTAAATAAGCAGTCTCTCTGCGTCATAATTAATCAAAAGCAAAACATATGAATGTAAGAAAACAAGTGTGTGCTATAATTGGTGTACTCCTTTGCCCTGTGCGTATTGCACATGTGATACTTTATGTAAAGTAGCTTGCATGGCATGCTTTCTTGAGTACAGACGCACATCTTTATTGTGGTTCCCAGAGATAAGCACAAGTTTTATTGGAACCTTTTGGTCCACCATATAATTCCTTGTGTTCTCTTTAGAAGTGAAGCGGGGGTGTGGGTTTTATCACTTTTCACTCGACGTTTGTTTACAAACCTTTTTCAGAGGTTAGCTGCATCTGGTGCTGTGTTATAAATGTTGTGTTGAAGATTTCTTGTGTGATAAATGTAGGCCTCGTTTTCCTATGTCTTTTAATAATTATCTCTGCTTGATATGTAGTATTATATGTCTATTTATGGTTTAACTGTAAGAATAAAAATACTGTGACAACGTAAACAAAATATTGCACAAGTTATGAGGGCTTTTTAAAAGCGTTCAATTTATCCAAACAAATCGTGAGCCCCACTCATCTTTAAACCTGTACGCAAACACTCTATGTACAGCGCATCCAGCACGCCTGCCACTTGGTATTGGGTGCTGTTTTAAAACCGTGGAATTTAGCCTTAAAAAACACGGGGGCCCCATACGCCTTTAAACCCGTAAGCAGACACTTGTTGTCCAGCACATGCAGAGCGCCTGCTGCATGGGATTGTGTGCTGTTTTTAAACCGTGGAATTTAGCCTTATAAAAACGGGGGCCCCACACGCCTTTAAACCCGTAAGCAGACACTTGTCGTCGAGCGCATGCAGCGCCCCTGCTAATGTTGCTATTTTATTTGCCGCAATAGCCCCGGCTTCCACATATGAACACATATTGCTATACTAGCATGCCCCTTTAAATGTCACCAATGTAGCTGCTGCTGGTTTATAAAGATTAACGAGGCTGGGCTGTTACCAGCAAAGTAGCAAAGTGCTCGCCATCATTTTTAATGCGCAGCGCTACTCCGTGTGACATTCTTTGAGAGAGGGTGCGCATCCAAAGCTACGGGCAGAGAGATGGACAGAACTGCATTTTGTGTCACTGCAGCCGACTTCCTTCTTATTTAGCATAAACGTGATTTAAAGCTCAGCAATGGCACTAAGGGATTGGTTCGGGTGTTTGGGATGAAAAGTAGTTTGGACATCATATTGATTTAGGCAGAAACTACAATTATGTTTACCAATTAAGCAGCGCTATACATTTATGTGAGAGGTGAACGGGTATGACATATACGGAGCTAATTAACAAACCGCCGCCGCTTATTAAATTGCTAGCCATGATTTCTTATCGATCCGCACTCTAATATGTTCGCTACTACCCGTGTAACAGTGTATGTGTATTTTTGCACTTTCTCTTTTCATACCATTCCATATTAACTGCCACTAGAACTCATAATAGAACTACTGCAGAGCAGTTGGGAAAGCAAAAAGGAGCAAGGTAAAAAGTACTTGTCTCCTACATTAAACCAAAAGAAATTCACTTAATAGAAACATAAACCAAATTACAGTGCACACCTGTAATGCAGCAATGCAATGCAGCACGCGCAATTGAATTTATTCTAATATTTAATTATTCTATGCACTTTATTTTCTTTAATGCTAAATAATAATAACCCACAACCTAACGCTCTACCCACAAATCAGCACTGCAGCAAATTCACACAAAAAAGCAATATCAACTGAATATATTTCATTTACTTACAAAGTTAAACATGTTTGCTATCACTACACCATAAAAACAATATTTTTTTTATTGTATATAAGTCTAAAATAACAAACTGCAAACTTTTTGTATAAGTTAACAATTATTAGTTGGATTTACTGTATTAGTTACTGCTTTGATGGTTTTCAAATGTTTGCTATGTGGCTTTTGTGTGTATAACAAGTTCTGTTTGGAAGCAATTTCACTCTTGAGGCCCTATAGCTCAGCTAAAATATGCTTGACAATATATTACAAGGTTACAAACATGGATGCTATCACTTCATCATAAACAATTATTTTTCCATATTGTATATAAGTTTAAATTAACAAAATGCAAACTTTTAATAATATACCAATTATTAGTTGGATTTACTGTATTACTTACTGTTTTCATGCTTTCAAATGTTTAGATACAAATAAACATTTCTACAAAGAAACTAAGTGATCCCATAGCTTTTATTACACACAATTATACCATATAAAAATACTATCACACATTATTTCTAAAAAAAACGCAAACCTCATCAATATGGCGAGACCGATTGGCATTGCCAATGCTTGTTTGCTCATGATTTTACTGGGGGCCGATTTGGAAGGTCCCGTTGCCTGTGGTTGAATCGTGCTTTGTAGCTCTCTAGTATGCAAGTCTTTTCGATATGTGAGCAGTACATCAACCGGGTTTTTCAAAAAGTACGTCTTCCCTACCCTTTTTATTTGTTCACAATTTGGAGTTCTATCAAGGCACTGTGCTATTATACCTGGCCCCTCCATGCCAGACTTCTCCATAAAAGCCCCATTTGCAACATAGGCGATATCATTGTCTTCGTCGGCAGAAGCCGCCCTGGTTAGCGGTTTTTGCTTCTTCCGCACTACCTCCCGCCCTCCTCTTATTCTCCCTGAGCGCATTACTTTATTTGCAAGTCTTATACTGCTTCCCTCTTCTTCCCTCCTTCCCTCTGAATGTTGACAGGGTATTCAGCCGTTGCTGAAAGCAGGTGCAGAGCTCAGGATTTCGCCGCTCTCCTCCGCACACCTCCACACCTCTCCTTATTTCTCCTTATCTCCGCTTACTTCTGCTGTTACTGTGTACTGTATACTGAGTGCTATAAGCTAGGCGCCAGGCGCCGGGTGGTGAGAAGGCAAGGTGCAGTTATTCTCAGGGCTGGAGCTGGTTCACCACGCTCACCACGCTCACTTCAAATTTCCTCTTGCTATGCGTGTAGTTTCATGCTCCACCTCTCACCTCTGCTTCCTCTGTACTCCGGCCCGGTGCACAGATGCTGATACTGATGCCAGGGCCTGCGGGTGCTGAAGATCAGGAACACACACTCCCGCACCTTGGTAAGCCTTCCGCACCGTTGCTCAGTGCTCAACACTCAACTGCCTACTGCCTAGAGCATAGGTCACTGCACTTCAACTACATCCTCCGCTGACGCTACCACCACACCCCCGCTATCCGCTCATGAAAGCGGGGGGGTTGAGCTGCAGCAGTAGGAACAACTAGCAGGCAGCCGTGCAGGCAAAGTGACAAAGTGGCAGCAAGCGGCTTTCTCCCGCTCCCCTTCGCCGTCCTGTTGCTACCGCTCAGGGCCAAAACCAGAACGGCTGGACTGTCGGCGGGCGTGCGGTGAGTCGAGAAACCTGGACTGGACTGGAGTCAACCAGAACAATGGGTAACATTGGTACTGAATGGATTTGAGGTGTCATACACAAACTCTTCCTCAAAATGATCCATGAATAGTATTGCCAGGTCCAGGGCGAAGGTGGCCCCCATGGCTACCCCCTTTGTTTGAAGATGATATTCCCCCTGAAACATGAAAAAGTTCTTCATCATGGCAATTTCCAATAATTGGAGGAAGGAACTCTGTTGGGATCAGTGAGGGTTGCACCCTTCTGTCCAATGCTGTGCACATCACCTCCAATGCCGGACCCTGTGGGGTGCTCGTGTATAGCGACACGATGTCCATGGTGACCAGGATCTGTTTTGTGGGGTCAAAAGGCATTCCGTCCACCAAATTAATAACCTCCATAGTGTCACAGAGGTATGATCTTGTGTCTTCCACCAATGGTTTTAGGAAAAAATCAATACATTTGCAAAGATGTTCCAGCACTGAGCCGCAACCTGGCACTATCGGTCTCCCTGCTGGTTTCTCCATATTCTTATGAACCTTAGGTAAGGTGTAAATGGTAGGGAGACGTGGTTGTTGCTGTTTTAGGTAGTCAAGCTCTAAATCCGAAAGGAAACCACAGTCATTGGCAGTCTTAATGGTCCTAGATATCAACTTCATGATCTCCTTAGTGGGATCGGTATTGAATCGTGTGTAACTGATTCCGTCCCCAAGTTGGGAGTGGATCTCCTTCTTGTAGTCTTCAGTATTCTGCATGACAATGGCACCGCCTTTGTCAGCTGACTTGATGACAATTGATTTGTTGTTTTTAAGGGAGACAAGTGCCTCTCTTTCTCCAGCAGTGACATTATGCTTGATATACCGTCTTGTGGAGCAGACCTTCAAGGTCTCCTTAAGCACCATGCTCTCGTATTTCAAAATCCGTTGGGACATCATGTGGCTGGGTGGTATGAATGTTGACAGGACCCTTAGTCCTGTATGGGATGTGGATGTCGGTGGTGGCGAATGCCTAAAATGGTATCTCAGTCTGATTTTTCTGAAAAACGTATGCAGTTCCGCTTTAATGTTGAACACATTTGGATGGGTGGTGGGTACAAAAGATAGTCCCTTGCTGAGAATTTTAACCTCATTGTCAGATAGCTCATGCGTCGATAAGTTGATGATAGGACTTTTTACCACCTGTATACCCGGCGCCGAGTCTGGATTACTTAGCTGGCAAGCTATGGAATACCAGGAGAATTACCAAGACATGTAGGATCCTCTGGCTGACCTCCCTTGGGCTGACAAATTTTATGAGGCCGTAGACACCTCAATTTACCAAGCGGTGGCAGAGGCCATGACTCAATTAGAGGAGAGGCTTTCCCACCAGTTCGCTCACGCCTTTGAGAGGCTTACAGCCCAATGGAACACCCTCTCCCCCCGACGACCCCTGAGGGACCAGGGGACCAAGGCCCACCACCATCTAAACGGCCCGTGACTCAGGGGTGGATCTTGATGCTTTTGCCAGGCTTAAGCAAGCCTTCCACGATAACCAACCTACCATTCCCACAGGGAAAGCCCTTACTCCTCCGCCACTTGACCCTAGCACTGACCTAAACATGGCAGGAGACGCAGATGAGGAACTAGGCCCTTCCAGACTTTGGCTTCTGTCCCGCCCTTCCCAAGCCCTTCAGAGCATGTCAGACATGCTCGACCCGGACGATATCATCCACCCACGTTCCTCCGGGTGGGCCCCGGCCGACAAGGTCACCAGTTACGTGGCGGGTCGCATCCGTAGACCACTAGAGAAGGAAGCCCGTAATTGCCTCCGGGCAGAGTGCCCCCGTCCTTCCCTCGAGGGAAAGGTGGCACTTGCACCAGAGATTGACCCCCGCATGCCCACCTTTCTGCAGAAATTCATTAGAGATCCTAAGGAAGGGATTGACAGGTCATGAAGGGCATGCCAGGGCAAGCTCCTGGATGCCCTAGGCCCCATTACGAAGATCTTGGACATGGCCGAGGAGGCCAAGGAATCTGGCTCAATAATTTCCCCAGAAACCTTATCAGGATGGGCCCAGAGGGCTATAATCTTTTTGGGCGATGCAAATTGCGCCCTTTTCACGGAGCGCCGCTACTCTCTTCTTATTAAAGTTGAACCAAAATTGGGGGACCTGGTGGATTCGGAGGCGGGCACCATTGCCCAGAGATCTCTCTTTGGTGAGCCTTATGTTAAAGAGCTCGGGATATCCGTGATCACTTTCACGTCATTAGACAAAGCTCAGACCACAATAAAGAGAGTGTTCCCTCATGTTTTTCACGGGCCGGCTGAGGCAGGGGCTGCTCGGCCGGTCACCAGTCTGAACAGAATTCGCAAAGGGGACAAGGCTCCAGGAAGTATCAGGACCAGTCCCGTTTTGGGAACTTCTACCCCATGAGACGACGTCGTGGCAAGGGCAGAGGTTTCAGAGGAGGTGCGGCCACCTTAAGCCCCGGTGAGTGTTCTCCCTTCTTCCTAACTAAGAATAGAGGGGTGGCTGGCAAATTTTTTCCAGACTTGGGTTTCCATCACGCGAGATGCGTGGGTGCTGCAAACAGTTCAGGGGTTCCGCATAGACTATCTAGGGGAACCGGTTCAGGAGTCCAAACTGTGGCCTATTCAGTTTTCACTTCAAGAAGCCTCTCTGGTAGACGAGGAAGTCACAACCCTCCTCAACAAGGGCGCCATCTCCCTTTCCTCTCCTCACCCCAGGGTTTTATAAGCAACATGTTTTTGGTCGACAAGAACGACGGTGGCCGGAGTCCGGTTAAAAACCTAAGCGAATTCAACGGGTGGCTGGTTTACCGCCATTTCAAGATACAGGAGATCCACTTCCTCCGAGATTTCTTGCATCCCCAGGATTGGATGGTTCGTTTAGACCTCAAGGATGCCTATCTGGTTATCCCAATCTTTCCTCCCCATAGACGCTTCTTCCAGTTCGTCTGGCGTCGTCAAACTTACAAATTCACCGCTCTTCCATTCGGTCTTTCCTCAGAGCCCTGGTGCTTCACTGAGGTGCTCAAACCAGTGGTGGCATTTCTAAGGACTTGAGGCATTCGGATGATCGTGTATTTGGAAGATTTTGTTCTAATGGGTTCTTGTCCCCGCCAGCTATCCCCATCTTCAGACGGCTGTGGACCTGCTTCAGAGCTTAGGCTTTGTAGTAAATGAGAAAGAATCTCTGTTGAAGCCTGCTCCTGTCATTTTTCTGGGCTTCATAGTAGATAATAGACTCCACCTCATCCACTCTAAGCCTTCCCTCCAGGAAGGTGGTCAAAATCCAACACAAACTGAGACGTGTCCTTTCCAGGCAACAGGTGTCCCTCCGATCGGGTGGTGGGCCTCCTTTTGGCATCTTCCCGGGCCCACTTCACTACCGGGCCCTTCAGTGTGAGAAGTTGGCCTGATATATGATGTCACTAATCCTAGTGTACACCTTGTATCAGTCCAAACAACCCTTATGGTGATTGGTTGTAAAGTCAACCTTATAGACCAGATATCCTAGTGGTAGCATGGACAAGAGCAGTCTTAGGCTAAACTCTGAATGGCATGTGAAGCCAGCTGTTATACCATTTGTAACCCCTTGAATACCAAATGAAAGGACACCACAACAGATATATATATAAAATAAAGTGTATTTATTCTAGTCAAACCCTCAGCACTCTTTATGAGATTCGAGGTAAGTACAACACAGTCTTATTCAAGCATACATTAAGTCACACAGGTAAGAAATACAGTTAGGCCCTAGGGGCCACGCAAACCATATACTAAGTAAGTGTTATAAGGACCACTGTCACGGAAATAGGATAGGCCTAGGCCTAGGGAATCGCTGGGGCTACACTATACTACCCAAGGTTAGGAAGTGGGAGGCCCACGGGATTCAGGTGCAGAGTGGAAACACTCACGAGTAATGCGTATAATCGATAGAAATAGTACAGTTTAGAATTAATAAGATTTAGGACACTTCTGGAGTAGCTAGGAAGTCGAGACTTGAGAACTAGACACTAGGATAGTCAATACCCTGATGAGCACCGGAGTACCCAAGTTACCTAGCCCACGGACTGCGGGTGCATAGGTGTGAACTTGCGTCGGGTTTTGTCGTCGACTCCTATGGATGCCTGAAGGAAAGATGCTGACAGGCAGTCAGTGAAGTGTCCGGTGGATCCCAAGGCTGGGATCAAGAAGGAAGGATACCTGCAAGCAGAAGGGACAGAGTCTGGGTCACTAGCCAGTGACCACGTGGAACCAGGAAGGAACCAGGCGATGTCGGGAGATTGCAGGTGAAGAGGTGAAGCTTGTCGCAGCAGCCACGGGTACCAGGAGACGTCGAGGACGACCAGGACCAGGAGGCGAGCTGTCCCACGAAGGCTCGTGCTGTCGGCGGCGTCAAAGTCGAACTAGGACTCACCAAGCCTTGGCAAGCGGAACCCCCGAAGAATGGAGGACTTGCTTCTGGTGCAGACCAGGAAGGTCTGGGGTGCTTCTCTTTTACAGAGGAGCAGGAGCCAGTCTGGAGGAGCCAAACCAGCAGTGGAAAATTGAAGGTGTGTCGTCGCAAAGGTTACTAGCCAACGGGCAAGCAACCGGACAGACGCGGCAAGCAGGAAAATGCAGAAGGGCCCCACGCAGGACTCGTGGAGTGTGGGGGGCTGATCTTCAGTGCAGATGGTGCTTGGGGTTGGGGCTTCTCAATCCCCGGTGCACAACCTCGAGGGTGCCTCAGAAGCTGCGCTGAAAGATACTCGCCATTTTTCCCAGGTAGCCGGTCCCACGTCTCTCGTCGCCTCCACGGATCTCAGCTCGGCTGTGGATGTGGATCAGGGTTGGAGAAGTCTGGAAGTCAAGGCTCTGGTCAGGCTCTGCAGTCGGTCCCTCGTAGAATTTCAGCAAAGCAAAGGGTAGTCTCTTGATGGTGCCTGTTCGCACAGGGTGACCACTCCTTAACCACAAGGGAGATTCTTCAGTCTTCTTTCGTCGAATGTCGAAGGTCCAGAGTTTCTGTTCAAGTTGCAGGTTCAGGATAATCTCATTTCCTTGGGGCCCAGCTACCACACTTATACTAATCTGGGGGGCTGGGTTGCCTGCTAGGTCACGCCTTATGGGTGGGACCTGGGAGGGGGGTGGTTACACCCCCTTCCCTTTGTCCAGTTTCGCGCCAGGACTGGGGCTGGAGTGCCCCAGCACCAGTTTGAACTGGACTATGCATGGGACACCTTGTGTGCCCCAGGCAGTGTCTAGTTTCTTTCATCCCTCCCTGCCCCAATACACTAAGGCCTGTCTGGGGTGGTGCTCGCACCTCCCAAGGCAGGAAACCTATTGTCCAAGCCTCCCGTGCAGGGATCACTCCCAGCAGTAGGAGGTCAGACTTGTATCGTGGCAGCAGCATCCATTTTGTGATGCTGGGGCTCTGGTTAACTTTAACCGGGTAAGTAGGTTTCAACATGTCTTCTCCCTCTAGAAGGGAGGGATAATATCCTCATCACCAGAAATCGGATGGGGGTATTATTCCAAAGTGTTAGACACCTTACACGACATGTTTTGATAAAGCCAAACCATAGTTACCATAACCGTTTAGGATTATAAGGCACTTTAAGAGTATATGGTAGGCTATATCATAGAACAGCTATAAACATGGTTCCGAAAGCTGCAGACAGGCTCAGCTCATGCCAGAGCACTATCTCACATGTTACCAAGCACTCTGACTCCAGGATTGGTAAGGCCTGCCATAGGAGTGACTGATAGGTACACATGTGTCTATATATAGGGTAGGTATAGGAATACTACACCTAAGCAAGGGGTGATTACACGACCTTGCCCCAGCTGAGTGATCAGCAGTTGTGTCATAATGGAAGGCCAGGGGTGGCATAATACATGCTGCAGCCCCTGGTAGGCCTAGGGTACACCTATGCCCTGGGTACCTAAGGTACACTGTACAGGGGCCAATAAGGTGATCGTATCCAATTGGGTTATGTACCTAAAGTACATAGTATTAATTTAGGGAGAGAACAGCAGGGCTGTGGGTCTGATTAGCAGGCCCACAGCCACATCTAAGTCGAAAACCAGTAAAGCAAAAGCAAAAAGTGGGGGTGAACAAAGAAAGCAGACCCTACTCTCCTACACAACCCCCCCCCCCCCAAACTTAGGGACATTAAACTAACCTTGACCAGTTGAGTCTTCATGTTCTAAGTGGAAATATCTGGAGAGTCCATCTGCATTGGCATGGTCAGTCCCAGGTCTATGTTCCACTGTGAAGTCCATCCCCTGTAGGGAAATGGACCACCTACGAAGTTTGGGATTTTCACCCTTCATCTGATTTAGCCACAAGAGGGGCTTATGGTCTGTCTGAATCTTGAAGTGAGTGCCAAACAAGTATGGCCTCAGCTTCTTCAGGGCCCAAACCACAGAAAAGGCCTCCCTCTCAATAGCTGACCAACGTTTCTCTCTAGGGGTCAGCCTTCTACTTATAAAAGCAATGGGCTGGTCTTGACCATCTATATTAAGTTGTGAAAGAACAGCTCCCACACCCAACTCAGAAGCATCTGTCTGGACAATAAACTCTTTGGAGTAGTCTGGACTTTTCAGAATAGGTGCACTGCACATGTCCTGCTTCAGGTCATCAAATGCTTTTTGACAGCTTACTGTCCACTGAACTTTCTTTGGTATTTTCTTGGAGGTCAAGTCATTAAGTGGTGTCACAATGGACCCATAGTTCTTAACAAACTTTCTGTAGTACCCAGTCAGGCCTAGAAAGCTCTGACCTGAGTCTGGGTAGTTGGAGGAGTCCAGTCCTTTATGGTCTGGATCTTGCTCTCCAGTGGTTGAACCTGACCCCCACCAACTAGGTGGCCCAGGCACACAACCTTGCTCTGCCCTATCTGGCACTTAGTGGCCTTGATAGTGAGGCCTGCCTTTTGCAGGGCCTCTAAAACATTCCTCAGGTGGACCAGGTGATCCTCCCAGGTGGAGCTAAAGACAGCAATATCATCAAGATAAGCTGCACAGTAGTCATCCAACCCAGTAAGGACTTGATTCACCAGCCTTTGGAAAGTGGCAGGTGCATTCTTCAAACCAAAGGGCATTACCACAAATTGATAATGTCCTCCTGGGGTCGAGAAAGCAGTTTTGGCCTTTGCATTCTCAGCTAGTCTGATCTGCCAGTAGCCTGCTGTCAGGTCAAATGTGCTCAAAAACTTAGCAGCTGCCAGTCTGTCAATGAGCTCATCTGCCCTAGGTATTGGGTGGGCATCTGTCCTAGTGACAGCATTGAGACCTCTGTAGTCCACGCAAAAATTCATCTCTCTCTTACCATCTTGGGTGTGAGGTTTTGGCACAAGAACTACAGGACTAGCCCAAGGGCTCTCTGAAGGTTCAATGACTCCCAGCTCCAACATCTTTTGTACCTCAACTTTTATGCAGTCCCTGACATGGTCAGGTTGCCTGTAGATTTTACTCTTCACAGGCAGATTGTCACCAGTGTCCACCTCATGGGTGCACCAGTTTGTCTGACTTGGGGTCAGAGAGAACATATGTCTGTAGGATTGCAGAACTTGACTGCAGTCCTGTTGCTGATGGACAGTGAGGCTGTCAGAAAAGACTACACCATCAACTGAGCCATCATCAGGGTTCTGAGTCAACAGGTCTGGGAGAGGGTCACTCTCTTCCTCCTGCCCCTCATCTGTAGCCATGAGTAAGCCCATGTCTGCCCTGTCAACATATGCCTTCAATCTGTTGACATGAAGCACCCTGTGGGGGCTTCTGGGAGTCCCAAGGTCCACCAAGTAGGTGACTTCTCCCTTTTTCTCAACAATAGTGTGGGGTCCAGACCATTTGTCTTGGAGTGCTGATGGGGCTACTGGCTCCAACACCCACACTTTCTGCCCTCGCTGGTAAACAGTCAGCACAGCCTTTTGGTCATGCCAAGATTTTTGGAGTTCTTGGCTTGCCTCAAGGTTTTTAGAAGCCTTCTTCATATACTCTGCCATCCTGGAGCGGAGACCAAGTACATAATCCACTATATCAAGTTTGGGTTGTCTGAGAGGTCTCTCCCATCCTTCCCTTACTAAACATAGGGGTCCTCTTACAGGATGCCCAAACAAAAGCTCAAAAGGGCTGTAGCCAACCCCCTTTTGTGGGACCTCTCTGTAAGCAAACAGAAGGCAGGGTAAAAGGATGTCCCATCTTCGCCTAAGCTTGTCTGGTAAACCTTTTATCATCCCTTTTAGGGTCTTGTTGAATCTCTCCACAAGCCCATTGCACTGTGGGTGATAGGGTGTGGTGAACTTATAGTTCACCCCACACTCCTTCCACATTGCAGTCAAATATCCTGACATGAAGTTGGCACCTCTGTCAGAAATGACCTCCTTTGGAAAGCCCACTCTGGAGAATACTCCAAGTAGGGCCCTTGCCACAACAGGAGCTGTTGTGGTCCTTAGGGGAATAGCTTCTGGATACCTGGTGGCATGGTCCACTATCACCAGTATGAATCTGTGCCCAGATGCTGTCTGTGGGTCCATTGGTCCTACAATATCTATGCCCACTCTCTCAAAGGGGACACCACCACAGGTATGAGGGGGGCCTTTGTGGTGCCACCTGATTTGCCACTGGCTTGGCAGGTGACACAGGAGCGACAAAACTCCTTGGTATCTTCTGACATATGAGGCCAGTGAAAGTGAGGGACAAGCCTGTCCCAAGTCTTGTTCTGGCCTAAGTGTCCTGCAAGGGGAATATCATGGGCCAAGGTAAGAAGGAAGCCTCTGAACTTCAGTGGTATGACCAACCTCCTGGATGCACCAGGCTTGGGGTCTCTAGCCTCTGAATACAGCAGCCCTTCATCCCAATACACTCTATGGGTACCTTGAGCATTCCCTGCAGCCTCAGCAGCAGCCTGCTGTCTGAGGGGTTCAAGAGAGGGGCAGTCTAATTGTGCCTGCCTCAGATCTGCCCTTGTAGGTCCCCCTGTCCCAAGAAACTCAACCTGATCAGGTTCAAGTTCTTCTAGGACAGCTCCTTCAGGGCTCTCAGAATCATCCTCCTGTGAGGGCTGATCCACTACCTGAGGCAGGGGGGAAGGCACAGCCTTTACCCTACTGCTCTTTCTCTTGGGTTGTGACTGGTCCATGGTTCCAGGATCCAGCACTTGTTCAGTGTTGCACTTTTTGGCCTGTGACCTGGTCACAGCAAGGACATGTGCATCTATCCCCAGCATTTCTGCATGGGTCCTATACTCCACTTCAGACCAAACTGAAGTTTCAAGATCATTGCCCAGTAAACACTCCACAGGAAGGTCTGAACTAACAACAACTTTCTTGAGGCCAGTTACCCCTCCCCAGGAGATGTTAACAATTGCCACACTATGGGAGGTAGTGGCATTGCTAGCGTTGGTCAATAGGTAGTTCTGACCTAGTATGATCTGTCCAGGGTCCACAAAGGCAGGTGTCACCATTGTGACATTAGCCCCAGTGTCCCTGTAGGCCTGAGCCATCCTATCATTGATAAAAGGAGTCTGTCTGTACTTGCCCAGGTTACTGGGGCCTATAGTAGAGGACAAAGCTATGTCCCCATCACAGATCAGAACAGCCTGAGTAGGTTTCCTGACTAGGCCAGAATCCTCCTCAGTTCCCAGGGTTAACCCTACTACACCCTTTTGCTGGGAACCACCACTTACAGCTGAACTAGGGGGTACAGTTGCCTTAGGGGCAATGGTGGCTGGGGGCTTATCCTTTTTGGTGCACTCACTAAACCAATGTGAGTTTGACTTACAATAGTTGCACCATGGTTTCTTTTAGCCATCTTTCTTCTTATCCTTTTTGGGACCACCCTCCCCCTGAGCCTTTTGGGGGCCTGGTGAAGACTTCTGGTCTTTTTGTTTCTGATCATTACCCTTCTGGTCTGCCTTTTTCTGATCACCGCCCTGGTTCTGGTTTTTCTGCTTAACTCTAGTCCTGACCCATCTATCTGCCTTCTTTCCCAATTCTTGGGGAGAAGTTGTAGTAAGGACTCCCTTAATACGTACATGCATTGTTAAGTTAGCATAACCACGTTAGATGTTAGAAAGCCATCTTGCTGCTTTTGCACACGACACTGCGTCTACATGTTATTGTTTAAACAAACTGCTGACTCGCGCTTTGCCTCACACGAAAGCAATCTGTTGTTACCATCCCGAGCTCTGCGCAGCGACCTTGGTCTGTACATGGTGTAACAAACAGTCTGGGTTGTTAGACAATGCATGTTTTCCACTCTAGGTTGATCGACTCACTATTTAGCCATAACACAAGGCAGCTGCGAATACCTGAAAGCTGGTGCTTTTAATATTGCAGACATCAGGTTTAATATTCAGACGGAAGACGAGCCTTCCTGCGAGAAGACTCCTGATGCTCCTGTGATGTGATTTCACTAAGCTGATCTTTGAGGTATGGGTCCCCCATTCAAGCCTAAGAGACCTTTTATTAGCATAATAATAATATTAGCTTCTTAGTAAAGGGAAGGTGGTAGTATCCACTGTCATTTATAACATGATCACTCCTTTTATATTCTATGGTATTGTAACGATGCTGATGGTTTTGATTATAATCATTTGTCTGCTTGTATTAGCCAAAGTACTGCATCTTAGGACACGTGGTCTATAAAAATAAACTCTTTTTATTTTCACCGTGTCTCATTTGATTCTTGTTGTGGACTGATGTGAGAATAATATACGAACAGGTATTTCCGATTCCCACCATTCCTGAGAGTACACTGAGTAGCTTGTTCTGGGTTGTCTTTTCATTGGGATCGCCGAGCCAAATCTCGGATAACGAATGGGACACTTATGCTAGCCGGATACTGGGTTCTGGGTTCTGAGGTGAGTTTCTGGTACACCACAATTCACTGAGGTCCTGGGGTTCAACGCATAGTTCTGTGTATAAGCAGAATCCCTGCAACATGGCGCACCTAACGTTTGGTCTATGAGTTGAAACGCCTTAGTAGTGCTTATATTAGTCCACAACACCCTCATTCTTGTTTCCGGATAACAAGTCTGACGGATTTAAACCTACCTATTTCTGTTGATATAGGTTTCTTCAAGCTTGATCATTAAAAAGGTTATTGAACCCTTGTGCTACTGAGTACTTCGAGTGTAGCTTGTCCTTATGGCGGTAGAAATAGCGGCGCATAGCCGTGCAGCTCTGAAACGTCATTTGACGCAGTATGGGGTGCCGGACACTGGTATGAACGCCATCTTTGTGGTAGGAGCCGATGCGGCTCATCCCTATGAGTTTTTCTACTCTTGGGTGACGCTTCCGGCAGTGAGTGAGGACGATAACTCCTTTCATTCTTACACTGCCACTGCCGTGCCAGCGAACTATACACCGTATAGGACACAGGAAATACCAATATCTGCTTGGCAGCATCTTATTTGGTTTAATGGCGCCCTTCCCCATGCGGTTATACCGCCGAGAATGGGCCCCTTATCAATTGCAGGGGCCACTTGGCTGGTACTAGCCGGATTTACGCCTCATCCCCGTTACCTCACGGTGACGGTGGCTGAATTGCGTGTACTACACACTGCCCTTATTACAGTATATAGGGCTTTAGTGCAGTACGTGTCACGCAATGTGCAGGCGGGGGCACCTGCTGTTGCGGGACGGCCTACTGACCACCACGCGGTGGTCATTAGTCCTGTTATGGTTAATTCTGTTATGGGCAAGCGCCCCCAAACTAGGGATGATTTCACTTTTTGGCTTGCTGAAAAGTTTGACCAAATAGAAGCGGTATACCCGAATACATCTCCTGTGGAGAAACACAGGATCCTTACCATTAGTTTGCCTAAAGACTTGGTCCCCGACATTGATGATTGTGTAAACTGGGGCAAGGTCTTTGCAGAGACGTACTCGCAGTGCTTTGGCACTCCGTCTATGTCGGTACTGCCCTCCGTTATTAAACGTGTTCAAGATAACCACGGTGCGGAGTCTGCGATAGAATTAGGCATGCGGCTCCTCGGACAGTTTGACCTGGTGGCTACCATGATAATGTGTAACCTTAAGGGTGATGCTATGCAGTTCCAAGTTCATAATGAACTGAAGAAAGTTGCTGATGAGGATAAGCCGCGGGAGTTTGCGAAAATAATCTCGTCGGCGTACAGAGATTTGGGTCGTAGCTCTTTAGGAGTTAAACCTGTGATCAAAACTCCCGAAATTAAGCAGCAGGGTAAGGCGGAAGCCTCTGGTAAGGATGACCGTCCAAACTTTCCGAAACAGAATTGGCGGTCAAAACAACAGGGAAAGCAGCAGCAGAAACAGGGCTCTCGGCCTGCCTCTCCCGTTCAGTCAGGTAGTGAACGCACTTATGATCTGCGTGATCGTGCTACTATTAAGTCTCCTGATAGATTTCAGGTTTCTGAACAACGTTCTCCTCGTTCTTCACAGGAAACATCGGCTTCACAGTCCGGTGGCGGAGGCGGTGGCAAAGGTCGGGGTGCTCCACAAACACGTGACCAGCCCGACAGACTGAGGGTAAAGGCAAGCAGGACGAATTTGCACGACAAAGACCCCCGTTTCAGAAGAAGAAAGTGGCTGCTCTGACGGCAAGGTATGCCTCAGATAGTGCGGACACAGCTTCGGAACCGGACATGGGCGCTGACGCTACTGGACAGCGCAGTGGAAATTACCATAGTCCGTCAAGCTCTGCGTCCATTTCTGGCGGCGACAGCAACTGATATTTTGGTTACTGTTGAAACAGCTGACACCAGAGTGGCTCCCCCTGATAGACTTTACGAAATAGTCTTACTAATTGAGGGTGACATACAACGTACAATAAAGGGGATTTTTTGGGATAATCTGACTACCACCTATGATATCCTTCTAGCAGAGGCAGATTGGCCCCCAGCTTTCATTTTAGAAGCTCCTAGAGGGGAGGAGGTAATCCTCCCGTCCTTTGCGCACACAGTGCCTAAGGACCAGGCTGAAGTGTACGCTGAGGAGTGGGCGCTGGCGCTTGCGCCGGCGGTGTATCGTACTCAGGTGGGATGGGACCGGTTGTCCCCATGCCATGAGATTCCATTGCGGTCTATGCCCCAGCCTCAACCCCAATATCCCATGCGTCGTGAAGCTAGACCGCACGTCGCGGCAATCCTTGAACAATTGGAATATCAGGGTGTTATTGAAACTTGTGTGTCCCCTATGAATAACCCTTTATTCAGTGTGACGAAGCCCGACGGGTCGTACCGTTTAGTTTTTGATTACCGGCACTTAAACTCACATTGCCGGACCTGCGCGGTACAGAATACTCACAGCTCGGCTCTTGTCGACAGTCTCGTGCGTAAGAGATTTAAAACGACACTTGACATCTCCAATGGCTTTTTTAGCCATAACCTGTCCACACTGAGTAGCCAGTGAACGGCGTTTACTTCGGGCGGCAAACAAAAACAGTTCACAAGATTAGCCATGGGCTATAAAAACAGCCCTGGCGTCTTTTCCGCTCGCGTGGTCTCTCTCTTAGAGAGAATAGACCCCGACGCATACTCCTATGTTGACGATATCTACCTCACGGATGATGAGCTGATGCCACATCTGTCTCGAGTCGACAACATTATAGTCAGTTTTGCGGACTATGGCTACAAATTTAATTTTGCGAAGTCTCACATCGCGGAATATACAGTGTTGTTTTTGGGCTATGAGCTCAACAATGAGGGTAAGGGATTGGCTCCTCACTTTCTGGAGAAGTGCGCGTGCTTACGTGCTCCTACAACACTGAAAAAATTACAATCTCTGCTGGGCTTTCTGAATTTCGGACGTACGTATATTCCTGATTATGCCCAGCGTATCAAGCCGCTTTACGCCTTGGTACAACCTTCTTTTTCGAAGTCTAGCTGGCAGCTAGAACATTCTGCTATTCTACAGTCTTTACAGGCTGATCTTCTTGCTTCACAGTACTTATTGACACGTGATAACCGCACTAACCTGGTAATAAGAATAGTACCAGGCGCGGTGGGTTTCACGTATTTGACGTTCAATGAGGGCGATACAGTCCCCATTGCGTATAAATCACACTTGTACACCTCTGCTGAATTGCGTTTTTCCACTGTCGAGAAAGTTCTGACGGCAGTACAGATGGCGATCCTTAAAGAACGCGCGCTGTCGCATGGAAAACAGATACTGGTTGTAACACCGTATCCTGCCCTAGAGGCAGTGACAAAAGCAAGTGTACCAAATTCTAAAGCTTTGCATCCACGGTGGATACAATGGGCCACAACTCTGACATCACCAATGTCACTTATATCTTTGACGCCTCTTTACAGACTCAGGAGTACTTGCAGTATGAATTCGTTCATCCGGCTCCTCTGTCTTTGCGCCCGCTCGAAGAATACCATTGTGTCATATACACTGACGGCTCGGCGCAGCCGGCGATTGGATCAAAGCATGCCTATTCTGCGGCTTGCGCAATTGTCGTGGGTACATTCGTAAATGGTGAATTCCAATCTGATGCCGTGCATACGCAGTCATTGGGTGATTGTACCGCGCAATTGGCGGAGCTCCGGGCTCTGGTGCTTGCACTGGAGTTTGCTGATCCCCGAGTTACTACTCTTATAGTAAGTGACTCCTTTTATTGTGTCCAGTCCTACAATGACAACTTACACTTCTGGTCTCAAAACGATTATCGAGATACCAAAGGTAGCACAATTAAGCATAAACTGCTTTGGGTTCGAGTGGCAGACTTTAAAGAACGTCTCCCTCTTGTGAATGTTATTCACACTCTTGGTCACCAACGACTTGGTGTCCATGCTGTCGGTAACAGCTTGGCTGACGAGGCAGCAAAAACCGCAGTGGCAACATACTTAGTAGCAGCAGTTACAAGATCCAAAAGTAAGATTGATGATGACATCTTGGCAGCTATTGCTGCTACAGAGAAGGGAAGTGATTACCCGAAGGGTTTTCCCTCTCGTTATTTTTATCACTTAAGTCCTGATAACGTCCCGTTAGTGAGGATTAACGACGTTGGTGACAGAATTATTCCCAACGCGGACTGCAGACCAGCTCTGATACTAGCAGCGCACGAGGGGTTGGCGTCAGCCCACGCCGGCGTGTCCGCTACTATATCTCTGTTACAACAACGTTACTGGTGGTTTGGTTTATATAAACAAGTGCGCGCTTATGTTCTTGATTGTGACATTTGCCAACAGATTAAACCTTCCACTGTTGCGCGCCCACCACAAACACAGTTGTACATATCTAATAAACCATTTGGTTGTGTTTATCTAGATCACTGCGGTCCTTTTTCTTCTGATACTGCGTACAAGTATATCTTGGTTGCAGTGGATTCGTGCACACGTTTTCTCTGGGTATGGCCACAAAGGAGTGCTGACTAGCGGACTGTCATCAGGGATTTGCGTGTCTTTGTGGGAACTTTTGCGTGTGGTACCTTCCATTCTGATCAGGGCCCTGCGTTCGCCTCTAAGGCTTACAAGGAGGCTATGAGAAATTTGGGGGTCCAAGTCAAATTTTCGTCCCCCTACCGGCCTGAGGGTAATAGTGTGGTGGAGCGAATGAATCGTGACTTAAAGCAATCTTTGACAGCACGTGTTTTAGGCACAGGCCGGAACTGGCTAGCCCATTTGTATAACGTCCAACGTGCACTTAATAATCTCCCTAGAAGGTCTCTGGGTGGGCGGACCCCGTACATGATGCTCTTCGGAATCAGAATGTTTGTCCCAGACCTTGATGGTCTAGACATGGCGGCGTCGACCGCACCCTTTGACGTAGATGATCACTGTGCTGTTTTGCAGACCCTACAAGAAGCCAGAGACACTCTTTCGAAGGAACACTTGCCCTCCACGTCTGAAGCTGAGGTTCAGATTCCGGTAGTCGGCTGGCTACCCCGAGTTGGAGACCTGGTCCGTGAGAAGGTGGAGAACAAGAAGGAGTTCGGCCCCTCTTATCGTGCACCAGTTCCAGTGCTTGGAGTGCAGGGTACAAGAACAGTCGTTTTACCTCCACTTCCTGGTTGCAAAGAAAACAGGTACATCTCTATTGACAATGTCAAACTTCAGCGAGTGGCCGATACTTCTTAGTCTTACTCCAGCAGTTTCCTGCCAGACAATGCAAAGAAATTCAGTGTTGGTTCCTGCTTCTAACACCTTGTCTGATGTTGCCATCGAGATGCAGTCAGTTACTGATCCCTTGTTAATACCGCCGGCTGGTGGTCTGCCCGAAGAGACTGAGTATGCTTATCCTACAAATGGTCACTCGCCTGTTTTACAATCTACGGCGGTTGACCAGTCACGTTTCTCCTTTGACACTAACTCATTGCCTCATACTTCCCCTTCGAACATTGCTATTTTTGCTGGCTGGTTCAAAAGACATTTTTTGATTCCCCCGTGGACATATATCTGGCTGATGCTTATAAGTATTTTTTTGTTTATGTCCATTGGATTTGTAATAGTATTTTTCCGTCTGGTGAATGGACACTATCTTAAAGAAAGATCTACAATTAGACTTATCAATGGAACTTTGGCCCCCACTCATCGTCCCACATCATGAAAAGGGACCAGACTTTTGTGAATATTACTGCCTGGCCCGTTTTGGATGGAATTGCGTGGGATGCTGTTAAATTCCAAATTCATGGTCCTACAGAGGTCATCAATGTACCTAATGTATTTCGTGTTTCTATGGGTGATGTGGTTAAGCAGAACATTCGTTCTGATGATTGGGATGTTCATGCCGTTGAAGCACTGTTTTCTGATTTGAAATATTATGCCGCTTTTGATGCAGAAGATTTATATGAGAATGCGGCTAACTATGAAGAACAGTATTGTTTTCAGCATTATGGCAATCACTTCCTGCATAAAGCAAACACTTTTCGTAATTTTGTAAATTTTACCCAATGGGAACACTGTCCCACCCCCTCTTTCGGCAGTTCACCTACATTAGTTGATAAGTATACTTATTTTACTGATTTCAGTGTTTCCGACCCGGCATCCTTTTATTTTAAAGTTATGCTTGAGTCTGCCTCGAAGGTTAGACTGACACACCCCAAATTGCTCTATTCTAAGTCCTTTATGGATGAGTTGTCAATCAAAGGTTACGATTTGTAGAAGGCTACTATTGATCTTAAATCGGTTTGGGGTTCCAAACCGTGGCAGGTTCAGGGAACTGAAGCTTTACATCGTGCCTGTCTTGTACCGAATCATATGTTGTTTTTGAATTCAACCATCTTCCAGACCACCTGTTTCGGATTGGCCACTTCTAAAAAACTAAATTCCCCTTCTGTTCCAGATCTGGGCGCTTACCCAAATTGGGATAACCACACAGATCTGTCCCTTCCTGCTTTGCAGTCATTGGTTTCTAATACATCTTTCAATATTTCGAAATTTAGTAGTGAAGGATGGTTAATTTGGCAAAGCAGTTCCGATACCTGTCAACGTCGTTTTCTAGGTCTGAAACCGGGGTATACGCAGCAACGCGTAGACCCTCGGTTTGAGTCATCTCATACAGTAACTACCTACTCTGTAGGGAAATTATGTCAGTCCTGGCTGCGACATTCCACCTTGGCATCTGTCAAAGTTCATTTATCAAGATTACATGACAAAATAGATTTGAATGATTTTGTTAAAGGTCCTGTGGGTGGCAGATCCAAAAGGTGGGCGTATGCTATTTACAACGAAGTATGGAAATTGTCGCAAATTGAGGCGGCTTCCAGATTGAGGGCTATTGATCAAGCGAATATGGAAAAGGTATTAGCAGTTATAGATAACAGCATTAACACTCTTTCTTCCAGAATTTATACATTAGACAATATTGTTTCTTCAATTGTTGACATTGTTCATGATGATATGTCTGTATTGTACCATGGTCAAAACCACTTACGTTCTGTTATGCAGTTTGCATGGACTTTACAAACGTTAAAGGCAGGAAAGGTCCCCTGGGACTATCTGAATACGACATCATTATTCCTTCCCTTTAACCTTACTGTAAAGCAACAGTTCATGTCCATGAAAGATGCTACGTATTCATTGTTACACATTGAAAAGTTGGAGCCGTTGCCTTTCTCTGTGGCGGAATTGAATTCTGCCGTGTGGTTAGTACATGGGTTAATCACGCTCCCTTTCGCGCTTTTTAAGTTTACGTCCTGTATGAAACACTATGCTCTTGGTAGATATGAACAGCTGGGTACCGCTTTCATACATGAGGTTTGGTCCCTCCCTTTTACGTATAGATGTACAAGAGACGGTATTGAGGTTTATCTGAAAGGTGAGGAATGTACCACGACACCTGATCATTCTGTAGTATGTAGGCACATTCAGTTACACGGTGCTTGCAATGTACACAGCTTGCTGCGGGATGTTAGTGGGGATCCCATATATAGTAACTGTATCGCAGAGAGTAGTCTGCTGCAATAATGTTCTATTTCCTCCCCCGCATGGGCGGCTGGATGTTTCCATCTGGCCTTCGATTCCGACCTTGAAAGCAGAGTTCAACAAGATGAGCAGAATAAGGGCTCTATTGTCCCAAAAGGAGGTGCCATTAACTTCCTCCCGAGAAACATTTGTCCTTCACGTAGCAAATACGCACACTGAGGTACAGGCGCTTTTGAATACTGACCTCCCCCTGCATTTTGGAGCTTTGATCCAAACAATTTTCAATGCCTCGTCCACAACTGGCCTGGCTCATTTTTTTAAACTTGTAGGCTCAGGCCTCGGGACCTCCTTCCAAACTATTTTTGGTGTGATTCCGGCATTTTTTCATTCTATTTTCTCGAGCGTCTTTGGCGGTGTCCCGCTGATTCTGGCGCTGGTGGCAGGTGTGCTACTTTCACTTTTCATACTACGAAATGGCTGCTCTTTTTGTGCCACACGACAACCTGTCCCGTCTGCATCTTCTTCGTGACAGGATGCTTGAATATTATGGTACGCTGCCATTGGCGACTTTGAGCCTGGCGTATGGATTATCCTTCCGTTATTCCTACTTCACCTGCGTGCAACCTGTCTTTCACTGCCTAGATTGTCCTTTTGAATGGCCTCTGGATTTGTGCTTAACCAACACGGTGTCTCCGGTGCCGGATTATGATCCACTGATGAGGCCCTTAGTGTCTCACGAGTTTGCCTGTTCTGGTGTTCGGATTATGGCCTGTGGTGCGGCGCATGGTATCCTGGGTAATTGGGACATCGCAAGGGCTGCCTATGACTTCTTGAATATGAGCTATCTGGAGGAACACGTCGGTTGCCCTCTGATCGTGCTAGAGGCTCCGCTTATTGAAGAACATGTATGTTCCTTTTCTTTGCTTAACTGGATGGCTGAAACTTTTAGTGGCTCTGCAAACGATTTCCTGTTGGAAGCCGTTGCCACGTATGCTGCATACACGTTCATGGATTGAGTGTACCGTGATCCACTGTCTTTTTTCTGCCATGTGCTGAACATTACCGATGACTTTGGATTGCTGGCCAACACAGCGGTTTTTTCATTTTTTTTCGTTTCCCTTTTTGAGGTTTTCTTTTTTTCTTTTTCTCCAGTTTTCTTTTTTCTTTCAAACTTGCTCTTAACCGATAATTGGTTTCGAAATTGAATACGCCTTGTTCTGCTCTGTCGAATTTGAACTCTGCGTTCTCTCATTTCTTCCCTACTGGTTAGTGCTTCGATCAAGGGGGCATGTAGTAAGGACTCCCTTAATACGTACATGCATTGTTAAGTTAGCATAACCACGTTAGATGTTAGAAAGCCATCTTGCTGCTTTTGCACACGACACTGCGTCTACATGTTATTGTTTAACCAAACTGCTGACTCGCGCTTTGCCTCACACGAAAGCAATCTGTTGTTACCATCCCGAGCTCTGCGCAGCGACTTTGGTCTGTACATGGTGTAACAAACAGTCTGGGTTGTTAGACAATGCATGTTTTCCACTCTAGGTTGATCGACTCACTATTTAGCCATAACACAAGGCAGCTGCGAATACCTGAAAGCTGGTGCTTTTAATATTGCAGACATCAGGTTTAATATTCAGACCGAAGACGAGCCTTCCTGCGAGAATACTCCTGATGCTCCTGTGATGTGATTTCACTAAGTTGATCTTTGAGGTATGGGGTCCCCCATTCAAGCCTAAGAGACCTTTTATTAGCATAATAATAATATTAGCTTCTTAGTAAAGGGAAGGTGGTAGTATCCACTGTCATTTATAACATGATCACTCCTTTTATATTCTATGGTATTGTAACGATGCTGATGGTTTTGATTATAATCATTTGTCTGCTTGTATTAGCCAAAGTACTGCATCTTAGGACACGTGGTCTATAAAAATAAACTCTTTTTATTTTCACCGTGTCTCATTTGATTCTTGTTGTGGACTGATGTGAGAATAATATACGAACAGGTATTTCCGATTCCCACCATTCCTGAGAGTACACTGAGTAGCTTGTTCTGGGTTGTCTTTTCATTGGGATCGCCGAGCCAAATCTCGGATAACGAATGGGACACTTATGCTAGCCGGATACTGGGTTCTGGGTTCTGAGGTGAGTTTCTGGTACACCACAATTCACTGAGGTCCTGGGGTTCTACGCATAGTTCTGTATATAAGCAGAATCCCTGCAACAAAGTCAGATCAGAATCAATCAGGTGTTGATGCAGTAGCTGGTTTTGACAGTTGTTAAGGATTTGTTCGCTCATGATCAAATTATACAATCCTGTATAGTCCTTAACCTTACTTCCCAATAGCCAGCCTTCCAAAGCCTTAGTGGCACAATCTACAAAGTCAGTCCAGTCCTGAGTCTGTGTCTTCTGGGTATCCCTGAACAACAACCTATATTGTTCAGTGGTTAGGCCAAACCCATCAATTAGAGCACTCTTCAGGACAGTGTAATTGTCAGCATCCTCATTACTAACTGTGAGGAGCTTGTCTCTACCTTTCTCAGAGAAGGAGAGCCACAAGATAGCTGCCCACTGACTTTGGGGTACCTGCTGTACTTTGCAGGCTCTCTCCAAAGCAGTTATCCATTTGTGGATGTCATCCCCACACTTGTAGGGAGGGACAATCTTGCTCAGGTTTCTATTATCATAGGTCCCGTCTCTATCCTTAGGGATATTGCTGCCACCAGTGGGTTCTAACTCACTTAACTTCTGCTCTCTAGCCAGAGCAAGCTACTCCTTGGCAAGGGCAAGTTCTTCCCTCTCAATCCTTAGATTAGCTTCCCTCATTCTGGCTTCATGCTCTTTTCTCTGGGGGTAAGTCATTCCCCTGTGAGAAGAGGCATTAGAGATGCTAGATAGACAAAGGAGGGACTGAAGGGCTTTTATTTAAGGAGGTCCAGCATACATGCCCAGTTAGTCATATAGAAAAGAAAAAGTATGCAGTTCCTCAGACAGTTGGGGGGGGTGAAGAGAAAGAAGAGACCGTAAGAAAGAGGAATTCCTCTATTCGGAACTAGGGTCCTCACACACCCAGCAAGCTAGGTGTCATGCTTCATCATATGGACCTGCTCCTCGTCGGGCCGGCGCTGCAATGCCCGACGGGCACCCTGAAAGGGGCTCTTTGGCGGAGATCTTCAGTTCCTGGCCGTATGATGCAGTGTGTGTGAGAGGGACCTAGCGGTGTAGATGTGAGTGCAGGAAAGTGAATTAAAACAAGTTAGAGGGTCCAAAAATAATTTTATTGGGAGTGGCTCTCTACCTGAATAAAAAGTGGAAACAGAATGGCAGCTAGCTGATGTTATGATTCAGCTTGGCTAAGCTCATCTGTGCTGGTCGACATGTTTCTTGCCCAATGGTCCTAGTGATCCGTGGCAATTCCTCAGGACCTATACAAGCTGTCAAGAATCTACACAAAGCGGTAAGTACAGTTGTTACCTACTACCTGTTATATGGGAACGGTCTCGCCATATGCCTAGGGGAACCTAAAATGGTTTAGTACCATGCTCCTATCCGTGGCCGTGGCGCCACCTGGACACCAAGATTCTGGTGTTTTAAAGGTTGTTGCCAGTAGGGGGTATCAACCTACCCTCGCGCCGCTCGACCCGGGAATACACTCACATCTACACCGCTAGGTCCCTCTCACACACACTGCATCATACGGCCAGGAACTGAAGATCTCCGCCAAAGAGCCCCTTTCAGGGTGCCCGTCGGGCATTGCAGCGCCGGCCCGACGAGGAGCAGGTCCATATGATGAAGCATGACACCTAGCTTGCTGGGTATGTGAGGACCCTAGTTCCGAATAGAGGAATTCCTCTTTCTTACGGTCTCTTCTTTCTCTTCACCCCCCCAACTGTCTGAGGAACTGCATACTTTTTCTTTTCTATTAGAGATGCTAGAGACATGGGAGTGAATGGATTCCCTTGAAGGGGATCTGTCTCTCCTGTTTCTATGCTTAAGTCCACTTGGGGGTCTGAATGGGGGGGCCCCATGCAGACTCCCATGTAAGCTTAAGTTAGCCTGGCTAAGTCTTCCTACTTTGACCTGGCTGTCTACCTCCTCATCTGAAGTCCCATCTGACTCATCTGTAGCGAGTAGACCCTCCCCTGTACCTAGGGTACCGGCCTGGGAGGTCCTAAGAGCATCATACTCCTCTAGGATCTCTACTAGCTGAAGGAGGATAGGGTCTGCACCCTGTTTTAACTTTCTGGCGGTACACAATTGTCTCATCTCCTGAAAAGTTAGGGTATCATATCTAGAGGGGATCTTTCTAAGTCCTACCCCTCCTGAGAGAGAATCTACTTGATCTCCTCCCAGAGACATGATCTAGTGAGGGTGTGGTGTGTGCACCTACCTACACTAGTTGTATCTACTAAACCTCTCTAGTAGTTGTAGTCAGGGTGTGCTAGGCCCTTCAACCTACAACAACTAAGTCCAGTAGGACTTAAGTATTTATAATCTATGTTATATGTACCTAAACAATATCTGTGTGATCTTTCAATTTAGTATCTCAAGATTACAATGGTATTACAACAGCAAGCTCAGATCCCAACCGCTGCTCACCAATGTGAGAAGTTGGCCTGATATATGATGTCACTAATTCTAGTGTACACCTTGTATCAGTCCAAACAACCCTTATGGTGATTGGTTGTAAAGGCAACCTTATAGACCAGCTATCCTAGTGGTAGCATGGACAAGAGCAGTCTTAGGCTAAACTCTGAATGGCATGTGAAGCCAGCTGTTATACCATTTGCAACCCCTTGAATACCAAATGAAAGGACACCACAACAGATATATATATAAAATAAAGTGTATTTATTCTAGTCAAACCCTCAGCATTCTTTATGAGATTCGAGGTAAGTACAACACAGTCTTATTCAAGCATACATTAAGTCACACAAGTAAGTAATACAGTTAGGCCCTAGGGGCCACGCAAACCATATACTAAGTAAGTGGTATAATGACCACTGTCACGGAAATAGGATAGGCCTAGGCCTAGGGAATCGCTGGGGATACACTATACTATACTGATCATGAGAACGACTGCCCAGGTCTGCAGACGGACAGCGTACCTAGTTATAATCACACCCTTTTGGAGGTCGCAAGTCTGGTTTACAGTTCTTCTGGAACTTTCCTGGGATTCTCCAGTCCTACTCCCCCACTCTCCAACCCTTCTCATGAGTCATGACAAAGTCTTGCCTCCTCTGGTGCTGGCGAACTCGCTGTGGCTTATGGTGTGGCAGATTTCAGGGGACGATGGGAGGTCCCAGGCCTTTTGCAGGAGGCTAAAACATTAATTTCCAAGTCTTGGGCAGAGAGCACTGTCAAGAGGTACAGATCTGCTTAGGGTAGATGGTCCCGTTGGTGTTTGCGACTGAGTTTTGATCCCCTGGTCGCAGACGTCGTGCACGTTTTGAATTTTTTAGCGCAACTGGCTTCCAGTGGCATGGCGTACAGGTCAATAAACACCTTCCGCCCTGCCTTATCTTCCGGACATATGCCAATTAATGACACGCCGGTGGGCGAACACCCGATGGTATGCAGATAGTTACGCGGTATTCAACGCTCTTTACCTCCAGAGCCTCGTTACTCTGCACTTTGGGATGTGAACCAAGTCCTCAACCTGTTTTTGTCCTGGCAACCGAACCTTTTTCTCTCCAAAAAGGAGCTTTCAGCCAAATTGGCCATGCTCCTCTGCCTCATCTCCTGCAGGTGCGTTTCCGATGTCAGAGCTTTGGACATCACAAGTAGGATGCTTACTCGTAATGGAGTAACCTTCACTCTCCTCAGACGGACAAAGTGTCATACCAGGGTGATTTTTTACCTGGAGTTTCCAGAGTCTCCGAAACTGTGTGGTCAGATGTCTCAAGGCATACAAAGAGATGATAGAGGAGATTCATCACCCTGGGGAACGCCAACTACTCATTGCTCTTCGGAAGCCCTTTAAGGCGGTTTTATCTCCAACCAGTGCTAGATGGGTGATGCAAGAGGCAGGCATTTACCTCCGTCACTTTGGAGCCCATCCGCTCGAGGTGCAATGGCCTCTAAAGCATTTGGCTTGGTGCCCTCTTAGAGGATATCCTCAATGCGGCAGATTGGTCTTCGGACTCCACGTTTAAAAGATTCTATTTCAAGCCGGTGCTGGACATGGCTCATCTCATTCTGAGCAAGCTTTGAACTAACATAATCCTCACCTCCAGTCCTGACATAGGATGGAAAATTTCCTAGCTAACGTAACGGAAAGTTTCAATTGTATGAAGGACTTGGAGGTGAGGGATATCCCACCATAGGGTCCAAGAAGAGACATCCCTCCCCATTTCTGAGTAAGTAATCTTGCTTAACTGTAAGGGGTTGGGTGGGACAGCTTTTGCACTAACTACTTTGCTGCTTACTTTGCAGGCTGTGGTTAGTTGAGGTTCAAATGGTAATATGTCCTTGTCTTTGTAGGTTCTGATGCAAAAAAACAGGATGCATGAAGTTGATCCGATGGCTGATTTCGTGCGATGAAAGAGGGCGAACGGACACTTAAAAGGGACTATGTTGGGCTAGGAAGCCCCTGATTGGACATTGTTGCCTTGGCATGATTGGATGTTTCCATGTATTTTTTCTAAACTACACTTCCCTAGGGTTAATGGGAAACGTAGTTTTTGTTAACTTTTTAATGAGCTGCCATTTGAATAAAGTGAAGAAAGAAGGCATAATCCTCACCTCTGAGTCCTTAATAGAATCGAAACTTTCCGTTACGTTAGCTAGGAAATTTTTCATTGGATGCTGGATTGACAAAGTAAAATGAGTTAGATCTTGGGAAAGATTTTTTTTTAAAGAGTTTTATATAGCGCAAACTAGACCTGAAGATATCAGGTATCAGAGCGCTTTACATGAGCACCAGTTTAGTTACAGATGGACATATTTATTTTTGTTAGGCACAGGGAGATTAAGTGATTTGCCCAGAATCACAGGATGTTGAGCGTTGTTGCCGAGACTCGTACCCCATTCCCCAGCTTCAAGGTTGACCGCTCTAGCCATACTGCTACATCCTCTCCCAAGAGTTGCAGTGTCTTGTGCATGGATGTGTGTGACAAAGGGCTATTTCTTGTTTTCTTTCAACTGGGTGGTTGATTGTTCAATGCTGAGTCAGTGCAGAATGTTTTCTCATTAGGCATCATGATGCAGGTAGGTAAATGTCCACTTGAGGTTGTGTTGTGCTAGTTTTATTTGAGTGATAGTAGGATGCTCAGAGTTCAGTTGATTTGGCAGTGCTTATCTAACTGTATTGCACTGGAGGGGGTCACTGGCGGTCCAGTCTAGTGGGCACTTGGAAGAATTGGTGTTGCTTTTTGTTGGCTAATAAATGCTGTTGGGTGTTTGATGAAAGCCAGATATGGGGTATTGAAGTTTTTTTGAGTGCCTGTGGTAGGTTGTGTGTACTATGTATCAACCTTGTGAGTGTGTGGTAGTGCGGTGCTTCAGGATTGTTTTGTTATTGTAGCTGTAGTTGACTACTTGCCAAACCTGAGGAATCCTGCAAGCATGTGGTTTTTTATGTCTGTTAGGTCTAATGATAAGCTGTCATGAAGGAAAGAAGTAAGACATGCCGGAAAGTACAGACTAGTGCATGTTGTGTTCCTGTTACTGTGTCACAAGGCAACCTTTTTAAAACAATGCAGGTCTTAGAAACAACTGTACTTATAATGATGGTATTTAAAGTGGATATCTGCACAAGAGACCACAAATAAACACCATTATATGTGTGATGTTTAAATGATAAGGCTATAAGGGTTTAATGTGTTTTTTGAGTGTAGTGTTCGGTCTAATGCCTTACGATGAGTAACTGCATTTAGTGGTGGAGGGAATTGTAAGGTTTTTGCTATAAGTGTGTTGTTGATCCCTCAGTTGTTAGCTGCATGACTTTGATGTGTTTTGGTTTGCTTAGTTATTCTGTGAGGTTTGTCTGCTGTGCTGTTGAAACAGGGCTAAGGATAAATAATTTAGATTTGTTGTGAGGGTTTTGGGAGCCCTCAATAACCCACATCACAGTGGAGTTGTGGGGTTATTTTATTTGATCGCATATAGCTCTGCAACACTGGCTATATATGGAGTGTTAGAGAAAGCATACAGAGGAAAGAAAGTGAGCCAACTTTGCATTCATAGATACATTTATACCGAGGCAATAATTTAGCATTGAGTAAATATTGATTAAGTATGACTGTACATTACCCTCACTCTCAGATGAGAAGTAGGCAGTAAAGGCATCCATAGTTGTTCCGTGCTAATCTTGTCTGTTTCTGTGGAGTCACAACACAACTATCTGGACGAGAGTCTGTAGTGCATACAGGAATAGGTCATGCAGTCAAAGGCTGTGAAGGAGCAGCTGTGATAGTCCCTTGTGTCTACTCTTTCCTTCTTAGATATGTGGTCTTTGGGGCTCTCAAGGGATTGGATGGTGAGATGTTGACTAGAAGACAAGACAGAGCCACTCTTACAATCAGCTATGAGGGAGACACAGAGCAAAATATCATCTAATCTACAAGATTAGTGGCGCTACACAGTGAGTTGTTGCACTGCCCATAATATTGAGAAGTGCTGCCTCATTGGAGCAGTCAGTAGTATCACCCTTCCATATTTCCTTGTCTTGTTTAACCAGAATATGTAGATGTAAAGTAGTACAGGAAGGAAGATTGTGGAGCTCCTGCTGAATACAATCCTTCAATCAAGTATCAGTTATATCTAGACGGATCAAATATTGTCCCTAAAACATTCTTTACGAGATGGAATTTATTTACTGAAGACTGGGCAGATATTATGGACACCACAATGAAAAAAATTGTAATGATCTCACTGCCATCAGATTCTTGTGATAATTCAGACAGAAAGGTGAAAAGTAGGCATCTCTTAAGCATACAGCTAAGTTAATGGGCTGTCCTGTAAAGCAAATGGGGCAGGGGTTATATAGTAAACTGTAAAGATGGGCTCCTTCTGTATTAATTTAGTAAATAACTAAATTAGAGGGTTTATTTTCAAAAAGGTGGCAGTGTATGAGTTAGCCTTAAAACACTCTAACATAGTCCTTTAGGCTGGCGGTCTCCAACCTTCTTTGTAATAAGAGCTACTTATGTTACATGAAAATCATACCAAGCTACTAACATTATTAGTGTTGTAAAAGTGACCACATTAGACACGATTGTATTAGTGGTGACCATAGGCAGGATTACTAACAGTGATCACCTCACTTCATCAGACAAGGTTGCCAGTAGTAATGTAAAAAAAGCTTAGTCAATTTGGAATTACTGTCCATGGGTGATACTACACATAGCTGCAATGCCACTGGCACCAAAGTAATCATGTTTGTTATAAGCCTCCCTAATGCCATATGATTTATCACTCAGATGTCAGCTTTTAAATTTGGTTGTTGTTGTAATTAACACATTTTATTGAGTTTAACGGTACATATCGGGCGGTGCCCAGCGCAAGCGTAACAGAAACAGGTTGAATGAGGCAGAACCATTAATATCCATGCAACAGATTAGCCTGAGGACATAAAGGCCCAATAACTAAAACTTGGCACAGGGTGAACATGACAGAACGATTCCACTCATCTGTATGTGAACCAGTTAGATGCGTTTGCTTGATTTATATGGGGTCTGATGGCAGGAGGAGGGTGGCAAGTCAATGCCTCGATATGTCGCCCAACTGGACCATATTTTTATGTTTCTGTGGGCAGCCACACGCCTGATACACCGCAATCTCAGCCCCCATGCATCTGTCTATGGCCGCTCTCCACCCACCCAATGTTGGCGGGGAGGTCCCCTTCCACGCCTGGGCAATGTACCGCTTGGCAAGCGTGAGGCCCAAAAACAATAAGTGTTGCTTGTAGTGATTTCCGCCTATCCCCTCAGTACTGTGGAGTAAGAAAAGCTTAGGGTAAAAAGGGAGGCTCCAGGACAAGACTTGACCGAAGCATGATGATATTTTATGCCATAACGGTTGCAGCGCCCCACAGCTCCAGACCGTGTTGCGAAAGGTCCCCTCCGCCTCACTACATCTGAGGCATGTAGGGGACCGGATGAACCCATCTTACAGACGCGGGAGCAGGTAAAGTAGGCTTGACGGAAGTATTTAAACTGGATAAGGTGATATCGCGTGGCGATAGTGGCTCCGCTGGGACTAGCGAGGGCTTCTGACCAGTCATCGTCAGAAATGTCAGGCAGGTCGGCTTCCCACGCCCATCAGGTTTTATGTAGTGTGGTTTGGGTGTGGGTGATCAGTGTCTGGTATATATGCTGAATCTTGTGCGCACCTAGATTGCAGATAAGTCAGCACCCCTCGAGGGGGTGGAATTCCGGTAGTCCACTCAGCAAGCGAATTAGGGGAGTCAAGGCGTGTCTCAGCTGTAAATATTTGTAGAACTGAGTCCGGTGTAAATGGTATTCATTTAGCATTTGAGAGTGCATAACGTCCTCCAGGGTAGAAATTCTGAGGGGGGCCCATGCATGGAATCCTAGAATATGGCGACGGGTTGCAGGTATGTGCCCTGCAACAGAAGGGGGTCATCTGCATTAGGTGCTGATGCCAGCTCATTTTCTTTACAGTATAGCACCAGAGCTGAATAACAGTTCTGGTGGCGTGGGTAGAAAGTCTAGTTTAATGCGACTGTAAAGGAGGCTCAAGAGGGGGGTACCTTCCAGCACAAGTTGCTCCACCGCGAATGCTGGATCAGCGTGTGAAATGTACCACCACTCATTAATATTCAACAGGTGTGATGCTGCATGGTAGGCGTATATGTTGGCCGATGCGATCCCGCCACAGTATGTCGACTGCACACAGGTTCATAGCGCCATTGATAGCCACCCCTCCCCATAGGAATTTATTCAGTAGTGCATTGACTTGGGCTAACCATGTAAGTGGGATAGTGGAAGGAAAATGTTGTAGGCAGTAAAATATGTGGGGCAGAGAGACCATCTTAAAAATCGATGAACGCCCATACAGGGACAGAGGTAGGGGGGACCATATCTTTGTCTCCTCTCGGATGCCTGAGAGCAATGGGTTGATATTTTTTGCCCACGGTATCGTGGGGCAAGGCGAGCTGAACACTCCAAGGTATTTGAAACCCTCTGAAGCATGGGATAGCTGTGCGGCCCAGGATCCGCGCCCCTGGTCTCCACATACAGGAAACAGCACTGACTTTGTTGGGTTGTCTCCAAGGATAGAGGTCTCCCTGAACACCAAGATTATCTGGAGGGCTCGGGGACTAGAAAAACACAGGATCAGTAAAGAAGAACAGCAGGACGCCCGCGTACAGCACGATTCTGTCTGACTAATCCTGCGACTACTCGAACTCCTGGATCAGTGGGTCACGCCGCATCCATGTAGCTAAAGGCTCTATGGCGAGTGCAAATAACAATGGGGACCAGTGGCAACTCTGTCTCGTGCCCCGACATATTGGGAACGGTGTCGACCGGAAACTAGCTATCCGCACAGAAGCCAAGAGTTCTGTGTATAATAATTGTACATAAGACAAGAATCGTGGACTGAAGTTGAGAGTCTGGAGGAGCTGAAAGAGATAGGTCCAACTTAAGGAATCAAACGCCTTATCGATGTCGGCCAAGAGGATGGTCGCAGGGCGGCTCCCGATGCGGCATGAAGCTGGTCTGGTATGGTCTGGGTGAATTAAATCGTGAATGCATGTATGGAGTCCTGCAGTCCGACCGAGCGAGTACGATGAGGCCGTATGCTGCCGGACTCGGTTCGGTCCGATTCCCATAGAAGTCAATGGGAGCCGGTCGTACGATGCGTACATGGGCTGCCATTGACTGAATGTGTACGTCTCGCGCAAGGGCCCCCTACAGTGGGTACGCATCGGTGCCATCTGCACCGTACATGCCTGTGTTGGGGGGACCTTTGGGTCTCCCCCTGTGTCTGAGTCGTAGGGCTGCGGATGACAGGGGGTCCGACGCGGACGCACAAAGGCAACCACATGGACGTTTTGCGAGCCGGACACTCCGGCTCGCACAGGTTGTCCGACGCCTGCATCCTACTGGCTCGGTCGTAAATCGCATCCATTGCACGCCACGGTTAGCATACGACCGGGACATACGGAGCGGTTCGGACCCAGAAACGACTCGGTCGGTGAATTTCACGTAGCTCGCATCGTTCTTGCTCGCTCGTACAGCTGTACGAGTCGGGCGGAAAACACATGTACGGCTCGTAGTTTTTCAGACTGGATTGCGTTCGGTGCCCTTCCAACCCGGAACGGAATTGGCCCCTAAATATGGAAAAGAATAACCTAACATCTGTGTTAGTTCTGAAGTATTTCTAACCCTTTCTTGTGGAGGTTAGAAACTGCAAAAGAATACAAACATTTGTTATGCTTCCAATCTAGTCTACTTTAACCTCTGCTCAATTTATTTAATAATTTAAAGTACATACCCAATCTGTCTGACGTATGCTCCTCTTCTCTATAATGTGATTTGTATTCTTTTCTGTATAAAAAAAGTTTTTTCTTGATTCACATACAATACAATATTAACTGTTCTTTTACTTTTAATTCAGTTCATAACAATATGCGGTGCTTGCTTGATTTCAGGATGGCAATGGAAGGCTGGGGCTGACTAACGTCTATACACTAAGGTAAGCCTTAATCTTCTCTTGTAGTAAATAGTACACGGAAACTACTACAGTGCTCCTATTTTCTTTAAATCAGGAATTTTTCTCAGGAGAAAAAACCATCAGGTAAGTTATATTTCTTAAACTGTAGATAGATTTTTTTCCTATGTACTGGGAAAGACTTGAGTAGTGTTATAATAGCTTGGACAATAATCTCATAGATAGTTTCTCAGAAATGTTCTGTTCAAATTACAGAAGTTATGGCATAACAAGATTCCACAGTGAAGAGACACTGCTCTAAATAGGAATAGCAGACTCTAGGTCGAGACACTACTCTTCCAGACAGTCTCCTTACTGCAACTCGAGGACCGTAGAAACTATTGCGACATTTTGAGACCATGCCACTACCCAGACTGAACTTTTCCGAAGGAGAAACTCTGGAGAATGCTTCCTCAGGAATTCACTTAGTTGAAGTGGGCATTCTTTAGCCAGTGCACGCTTCACATTCCATTTGTGTCCAGGAAGGAACAACTAGAACACTGCGGGGAAAACTGATCTGACAGCCCTCTTGAGATTCCAGTATACAGGGCAAAGAGGTAACCCAGTATCCCTCAGAACCTGGGCATATACAGTACAAACAACAATTGGTTCTGTCGGGTCAAACAATTTCTTTGTAGTTTTACACATTTACATACAATAAAGTAATCCATATAAGAGAGGTGCTTGAACACAAACACACAAACAAAATTATTGATGATATGAAAAGAAAGGAGTATTTTACTTAATGTTTCAAAATTTTGGGTACACAATGAAGAATTACCAAGGAGAAAGGCTGTCTGATAAATCAATTAATGGAGCGACGCAAGTGAAAGTGATTTATTACTTTATCCTATGTAAATGTGTAAAACTACAAAGAAATTGTTTGACCCAACAGAACCAATTGTTGTTTGTACTCTTGAGATTCCAGCCTGTCAGCTCAATTTTCAATTATTGGTTTTTATCACTGTTTGTTTCCTTCTTTTAGTTTTTGCTGTCCAAATACTAGCCACTATTGTGTTTTTGGCAAGGATCCTCCTACGGATCCTGACAGTTCTCCCTCTCAAGGAGGATCCTTCTGGTCGTGTTTTAATTTGAAACTTTTTGTGAAAGGCCTTAATTTAAAGAGGAGCATGTACACCAGTGTTTTTTTCACGAGACCTCTCCTTGGGTCCGTAACCTTTCCAATCGATCAAATAATACAGTTAATTTTTAATTTAGTTCAGGATTCATTGTACTTCATATTTTACTCCTCCTATACTTAGTGGTTCAGGAGTAGTAGAGAATCTTAAGCGTGGTTCAACCTTTTTTAATAAGGAAACGTGAAAGACTGGATGAGTCTTAGTATTTGTTGGTAATGTTAAACGAAATGTCACCTAATTGATGATTTTTATTTCATGGGGTATGGTCCAACAAAATGTGGTTGACATTTCCTATCACCCTTTAGTTCTAGATTTTTTGTACTGAGCCAAACGTCATCTCCAATTTGAAGGTTTCTTTTTCTTTTTTTTGTCCGCAAACACTTTTAACATTGTTTTGCTTGTGTGAGAGTCTGTACTGCTGATTGATGAACTTGAGCTAAATGTTGGACAATGTCCTTGGCTGCAAGCACCACTATATCCTCGAATTTGACCAGAGTGTTAGTATGTCGGCCGTAGATCATATAAAAGGGTAAGTAGCCAGCAGAAACATTTTTTTGCATTGCCGTGAGCAAATATTCAGGCCAATCCCCTTCTTGGTCTAACAAAAATAATCTGAGGTATTTCTCTAACTCTTGGTTAGCTCCCTCTGTGTTCCCATGTCTCTGGGGTGAAACTAGTCGAGTATCTGATTTCTATGTTTAATCCGCTAGTGAAGGCCCTCCAGAATGTGGATACAAACTGAGTACCTCTCTCAGATAGAATAGCTTTTGGTATTGCATGAGTTTGAATAATATGCTCGTTGGAAGTTTCTACTAGTTGCTTAGCAGTTGGAATACCTTTTTTTTTTAAATACTTTATTGCGTGATTTAAAAAAGCATTGCAAGTACAAAATTAAAATAGCGAAAATTCATTTAAAATAGGACTAATTTAGTCCAGTAAAAGTAGGGATGTCGGGTGGAGCCTGCCAAAACGTTATGCCGACGGAGGATCGCTGACTACGGGTCCCTCACAGAGTTTTTTTTCTGCGTGAGCCATGAACCTTACTAGAGCACAGTTTAATTTAGTGTTCTTAGTTGGAATACCTTTTATTGCGACAAAATGTGTCATTTTAGTGAAAGTGTTTATTCAGACTAAAGTGGTATTGTACCCCTGACTGGAAGGTAGATCTGCTGTGAGATCTACAAACACTGTGTTCCAGGGGTATTGTGGAGTGGGTATGGGTTGTAATAGACTCTTGAGCTTTTGTCTTTCAGATTTGCCCCCAGCACAGATCTCACAGCTAGTTACATACTGGTAAATGTCCTTGTTCATTTGTGGCCACCAAAACCTCTGTTTAACCAGATCTTCGTTTTTTAAGATTTCTTTGTGACCTGCCAAAGGACTATCATGGCATTCATGTAGCGCCTTAATTTGTAGCTCTTCAGTGGATAGATATAAAACTCCATCTTCATAAGGTAGTTGGTTTCAGACTTCTTTCTTGGTCCGCTCATTTCTTCATCTCCTCAGGATTCATGGACTGAATTATTTGTTCTTCAAGAGTTCCTTTGAAAATGGCTCCTATAATCTTTGTTTCTTGAATTAGCTTTTGGCTTTCAATTGAACTTTTCAGGTTTTCTCTGTCCAATCTTGACAGGTCATCTGCCTTGCTCTTCTTACTTTCTGGTGTATACGCGGTGATGAAATCATAGTCAGCAAAATACAATGCCCATCTGAGTTGCCGTGGTATTAAGGTTCTGGCAGACTTTCAGAATTTCAGGTTTCTATGGTCGGTGACTACAGTCACTGTGTGTTTAGCTCCCAATGAGTAAAGCCTCCACTCCTTGAAGGCATCCTTAATCGCAAGTAGTACCTTTTTGGTTTTAGTGTAGTTCATCTCAGCCGGAGTAAGCTTTCAGGAACTATATTCCACTGGATGTAATTGCCCAGTTTCTTTATGCTTTTGAGACAGGACTCCTCCGATAGCTAAATCTGACGCGTCGGTTTCCATATAGAATAGTTCTTCGCAATAGGCATGAAGTAATAGTTGGTGCTGAAGTGAAACTCCTCTTTAAAGAGTTGAACGCCTTTTCACCTTCTCCTGACCATTTGAAAGGAACTCCTTTTCTCAACAACCACGTGAGAGAAATGACCTTTTGAGAACATTTGTGGATAAATCTGCGGTAAAAAGCCAATGAAACGTTGGACTAATTACACTGTTGTCAGCGATTTCCACTCAGTGACAGCTTTCAACTTTTGCTCATCCATGGTTATTTCTGCTGGGGAGAGTCAAATCCCAGAAAGTTTACTGTATCTACATTGAAGGAGCATTTCTCCAACTTTGCGTATAGTTTGTTCTCTAAGTCGCTTAAGTACCGCTCTTACTTGCTCCTAATGTTCTTCTTCAGTGGCTGAGTAAATCAAAATATCATCGATGTAGACGATGGCACGTTTGTCCATGAAGTCGCTTTAGACATCATTAATAAAATGCTATTAGCAACTGGGGTGTCGCATAGCCCATCTGGCCTTACCTGATACTCAAACAGGCCATATTTAATTCTAAATGCTGTTTTCCATTTGTCTCCTTCTCGTATTATAATCAAGTGAAATGCACCTCTGAGGTCAAGCTTGTTGTAATTTGTGCCACATTGACTTGATGTAGAAGCACCGAGATGAGAGGTAACGGATAGCGATTCTTTACTGTGATCTAATTGATTGCTCTATAATCAATACAAGTTCTTAGGTCACCTTCTGTCTTTGAAACAAACAAAAGTGGTGAGGAGACTGGAGACTAGGTTGGCCTGATGAATCCATTCTTTAGATATTTGTTTATGTAGCCTTTCAAATGTTGGTTCTCTTTTTCTGTCAACATATAGGCATATAGGCTGGCGCTCGCACCCTTCCCAAAGTGCAGAGTCCTGGTCCTTGACCGGGCCGTGTTTTTGAGTGGGTTTGGGGCTTCATATTTCTCTGTTGTTTTTCCCATTGTCTCAAAATGGCCACCTTTCTGCTCCATCTCTATTGTTTTGTTCTCATGCTTCCAAAATTGGCCTCCCTGATTGACCCCCTGCCCCTCCTCATGATCTTCTAGCAACTAGAATGGTCATAGGCCCAATCTACCTGCCCTCAGAAACAAAAGTAGGACTTTTTATTCCGGACACCCCTTGCAACAATATGGCCATCTTTGAACGTCCTCAAGTAAGAGTGGTCTTGTAATCTGACTTGTCGTCCTTTCACCTTGCCCTCCTCATGGACTGCCAGAAACAAGAATGGATGTAGGCACAAGCTACCTCTCCTCAGAAACAAAAAGTGGACTTTTTATTCCTGACACCCCTTGCAAAATAGTGGCCATCTTTAAACATCCTCAGGCTCTGGAAAAGTGGGCTCTTGTAACCGATTTTCTCTCCTTTCCCCCATGATCCTAGTATTGTTTGCCCCAAATATCGAAGGAAAGAAATATTACTCCCTGTTGCGGGGATTCTGCACCTACACAGAACCATGCGCAGGAAAACAGGACCTCGGTGTATAGGTGTGTACCAACCTATCACTTTAGTACCCAAAATCAACTAGCTATAGTGTCTCATTCGTTCTCCTCCAAAATCGCGAAGCTACACATGATTAGACAACACAGAACACAGCACTCCCAACTCTCTCAGGAATCGGGGTAGCAAGACATACCCTTTCGTTCGTTCGCTTACTTGTACTTGTCCACAATAAGAATTGGCAGAGTCACTGTAATTGTTTAAAATATTTATTTAAATTATCGTGCTCTACAATACAGTATACGAGCCACTTCCAGCAGCAAAATGCATAAACTCAAAACTATTAGCATTATTACAATTCCATACAGCACAAAGGGGAAGTCATTATATAAAGACAGTGGAAAAAGCACCATAAGGCCTAACCACCCCCCTTAACTAAAAGAAGTTTATTACATAAAAGAAGATCTTTGGGCTTTGACAACAGACCCCATACCTTAAAGCCTGGATGTAAGGTTTACATCATCGGAACAGCATAGCTCTTCTCCAGTATTGGGGTGTCTTTTCATAGATTCACATGCTTGAATATTCCCAGTCGTCGAAGTGGGAGTCCCACGGTACTTAAAAAGCAATAAGTCTCATGTATATAGATACATAGATAAACTATATAAGAATAAAATACATATCTAAATAAACTTTATATAGTTTAAAATAACATATCAAGTCAAAAGTACCATAGGATAACAGTGACACATAGGAAAGCATTGAAAAAGGAATCACTTTACTGACATATCCATATCGTTTTTATAGTCCAAACTCCAGCCACTCAGGCGCAAGCACCCTCTAGAAGCTTCTCCTCAGAGGCTCAGGCCCTCAGATTTTCTACCGCACGTCGTGTGAAGGGAGTTTTTTTTGTTGTTTTTTTTCTCTGGTTTGGATTTTCTTCAACTTATCCTCATGTCTTCAAGTAAGAAGTCTCTTTTCCGTCCCTGTGCTTCTTGTGGGAAGTTAAGACTTTTTTCTGACGACCCTCATGAAAAATGTATTTACTGCCTTTACCCCGACCATAAGGTGGGCAACTGTAAAATCTGTAGAACTTTTTCACAAAAGACTCTAAAGGACAGAGAGGGTCGCCTCCTTCCGGGGCTTCAAAAATTGAAGGACTTAGATAATCCTCTCTCTGAGGTCGAAAGTGTGGCTTCTGCTCGCACCGGAGTCTCTTCCAAGCGTAGTAGTGTACAGGACTTGCCCTCTCCCTTTCTAAAAAAGAGAAAGCTTCACCTTTTGGGAGTTTCTAAGGTGCCAGTACATTCTGCTACTACGTCAACGCCCCCTAGATCTCAATCTCATGCGTCTGTGAATCCTTCAGCGCATGTTTCTACTAAAAAATGTGCCAGACCGTCGACGGGCTCGTCGATGGTCACTCCGTCGACGAAATCTGCTGCTTCTTCAACCTCGTCGACGACGGTGACAACGGTTTCCAGCAGATTCCTTATGTCGTCGACGACGGCTTCGTTGACAGTGGTTTGTGTTTCATTAAAGGCTGTCTCGTCGACGATTCCTATATCCTCCGCGTCGACGACGAAGAAGCTGGTTATCCCGTCGACGTCCAAATCCTCATCGACGATCAAAAAGAAGAAATATTTGTCGACGGCAGCCTCGTCGTCGTCTGCAGCAGCTTCGTCGACGACAGCTTAGTCGGCGATGACTTCGTCGACGGTGGCTTCGTCGGCGGTGGCTTCGTCGCCGGTGGCTTCGTCGCCGGTGGCTTCATCTACGGCGGCTTCGTCGGCGGTGGCTTCGTCGACGGTGGCACCGTCGACGGTGTTGTCAACTTTTGCATCTCTTCCACTGGTGCCGTTGTCTACGCCAACATCTGCTCCTGTTGACGATTCCTTGCTTCAGCGTCGTCACGCTGTTTTGGACTCCATTACTATGCCACCGGCCACTCAGCCACCGCAAAAGCTGTTTCCCTCTGGCAACGAGGATGACTCTGCTTCTGATGAGGACATTCATTCCACATTCCGGGCTGCTCGCAGTCCATCTGAACTCTTGATTAAATGTCAGGATTTCGAGGATGAGGATCTGGACGATCATTCTTATCAGGAAGAGGAGCAGGATCCTCCTACACAGGTCCCAATGGCACAGCTTCCTTTGTCCCTCATCTCTAATCTCCAATTTATGTTGGAGGATTACAATTGCCGTTTTCCGCCTTCTTCTCACAGTTCTCCACGTGACGCGCCATCAAACTTTCCGACTCCTCCTCCAGTGCCGGCAGAGCCAACGCCATCCGCCCCTTCACTAGTACCCCCTGCAGAGGGTGATGGTGACGTTCTTCAAGATACGGAAGATGGAGAGCTTTCGGGCGATGACGACGACACCATGGCCGACTGGGATGATTATCAAATAAATTTGCCGCCTTCGCCTCCGAAGTCGCCAGTGAACTCTCCACCTGTTGACATTACAGGTTTCCATCAGCTGATGGAAAGAGCGGCGCAGCGATTTCATCTCCCCATGATCGTGAGAAAGGAGGATTGCTTTCTGTATGATTTCATTTTTTTTTTTTAAATAATTTTTTATTTGTGCTTGTGATTACAACAGAAAAAAAAAAAGAAAGAGAAAGCAGGAGAAAAACAGACCTTAGCTCAGGACAATGAGAAAATACAAGTTGGTTGTAAACATATGTAGTCCTAACACAAGAACTTACTAAGCAATTCTCGGCACAATATGAACAAACAGAAAAAAAACAAGTAAATAAGGATGCTTCCAACATTAATGATTACAGTACAATCGGTCAATAGGGGGCGTTATATAGCATATTGCAATACTATTAAGAGGATGGCTGCATAGCCTAGGTAGGGCAACAAAACCAATATTATTGACCTATCCATGCCTCAAGTGGAGCCCAAATTTTTCTACCAAAGTCACGCCTGGCTCTACCCCAACTAGCCCAGACTCCAGGTTATATAGTGCTAGAATCCTCCTTCTCCAGTCAAGGAAGGTAGGTGACCCAGGACTTATCCACTCTGAAGTGATACAGAGGCGGACCATAGCCAAAGCTATTAACAGGAAAGCTGAAGAATAACGGGGCCGAATATGCTCGCTATTGCTTTGATACCCTCAGATAACTAACTCGGGGGAGAGAACAACAGGGATCCCGAGACTGGCATTGAGGAACTGCTCTACGTCCTTCAAAAAAAGCTTCAGCTTATGACATCCAAAGAACATATGGACATCATCAGCCGCCATTAACCCACACCTTGGCCAGCTATGCCCCACACAACCCGCCCACTTAGATATCTTGGCTGGCGTATAATAAAGGTCAAATAGAGCCATGTAACACTGAGAACGTAGACTGCCAGAAATGAGGGCCCTACCGGCTAGTTCCAGGGAAGTAACTAAATCTATTCCTGTTGTACCAAATTTGGCTTCTAATTTTGTTGTAGACGCAGAAATATCGTCAGGGAGCTTTGTGAGTAAATGGCGGTAAATAACCCCAATTTTAGAACGCTTAGCAATAAGTTCTATCAGCATTATCTTCCCAAATAGTCCTTCAGACTTCAATTTGCTTCTTTCTATAAAGCTACGGAGCTATAAATATTTAAAGAAGTCAGATGTATTAAGCAGATGCCTCTCCTTAAGACATGCAAAGGAGGCCAGCCTCCCTTCGTATCCTACATTACCAAGCACAGTTAATCCTAAAGCTGACCAATTAAAGGTGACTTGATCCTGAAAGACTGCTGGCAATAACCGGGCTGCAGAAAAGGTGTATAAAAGTTGATGTTGGGAACTAAAAATTTATGACGGACCTTACGCCATACCGAAAACATAGACCAAATGACCTTAAACCTAGTTCTTTTATAGTAACTTGGTTCTAAAACCCGAACAAAGACTCGTTTAACATCTTCACCCAACCCAATTTCAAAAATTGAGGGCCTACAGGCCAGAGAGGGGCCAGCGGCGTCTCCCAACAATGGTAACCCAAAGTATTGAATCATTGAAGAGCAGAAATAAAATAACAAGCTGGGGACCCCCCAGCCACCATGTGTGCGAGACTGGAACATCCATTTAGCCGCCCTTCTGGGCTGCTTGTAACCCCAAAGAAACCTGCTGCAAATTCTATCTGCCAAAGCTAAGCTGGAATGAGGCATCTCCAAGGGTACTGTTCTGAAAATATATAAGAATTTAGGCAGAATCAACATCTTAAGGACATTGCATCTGCCATAAAGGGAGAGATGGAGATTGTCCAGCCTTGCCAATATTGTTTTTACCGAGTTAATTATAGGCAAAATTTTAAATCTGGGATAGTACTTACATGTGCTGTAATATATACACCCAAATATTTTGCAGACTGCACTATCGGGGCATCTGAGGGGCCCATAGCTGTAGATTGGATAACTTGAGTCTTAGCGGCATTAAGTTTGTAGCCTGAAAAGGCTCCAAACTGATCTGCTATGATTTTAACAGCCGTGTAGGCAGACGAGACATCTGAAGTCAGCACAACAATATCGTCAGCATAAGCTAAAACCTTATAATCCGTTGAATGAATCGTAACTGGATGTATGTCCTGCGCTTTCTCAATTAAATATAGAAAGGGTTATAAATACAGCGCAAAAAGGAGAGGGGAGCACGGGCAGCCCTGGCGAGTACCCCTTCCTATTATGAATGGCTTAGAAACTAGCCCAGCAACTGAGACAGTGGCTTTAGGAGTAGTATACAAAGATTGGACTGCATGGATAAATTCAGGGCCGAGGCCTTTCCAACTGAGGACCTCCCATAGAAAAGGCCAGGCGACCCTGTCGAACGCTTTTTCAGCATCCAGCAGGATCGCCGCTACAGGTGATGATGTTGCCTGGGCCTAGTCCAATAATGCCACTACTCGAGATACGTGATTTGCTGTATCTCTGCCTGGGATAAAACCATGCTGACGTAGCGAGACCAAAGGAGTGATTATAGCAGCCAATCCAGATGATAGGATCTTGGCAAAAATTTTATTATCCGAATTTATAAGTGAGATAGGCCTAAATGAGGCAGGATCCAATTCGGGTTTGTCTTTTTTCTTAAAAAAAATAATGTTGGTCAAAGTCCAAGACTCAGGGATACTTCCCAATTGAGAGCCCAACGAATCTCCTGAGTGAATACTTTATAAAACTCTAATGGGACTGCATCAGGGCCTGCTGCTTTGCCATTGGCCAGTGCTCCAATAGCTGTCTCAACCTCTTCCCATTCGATGGGGGCCGAAAGGACACTTTTTTGTTGATCGGTAGGTTGGGTCGTTGGAATACTGGCCAGAAAGGCTGCAAGGTGCTGGTCTGAATTTACAACGCAATTCCTAGTTTCATTGTAAAGATTTTTATAAAACTGTTGAAATACCTCAAGGATCCCTTCTGGGGTTTCAAAAAGCTGACCTTGTGGGTTCTGTATCTTAGTGACATAATTAGCCAGCCCCTTCTGCTGAAGTCTCTTTGCCATAACCTTACCTGACCGCTCTCCCATTTCAAACATCTCGGAGCGATATTGCAAGAATTTAGCGGCTAAATCCTGACCGAAAAACTCCAGCAGAGAGGCCCTCGTCTTAGCTATTTTGGCATGAATCTGCATAATGCCTCTACCTTCACTTACAGCTTCAATCAGTTCTGTCTCTACTGTGCTTAAAACTGCCAAGCGCTCGTAAATTTGTTGCTGGGCTGCTCTTCGACGGAAGAAGGAAAAACTCCTACTCTCACCCCTCATGGCCGCCTTGAACGAATCCCACACCACATTCCCAGAGGCTGTGCCAACATTAAAATAAAAAAATTCACTAATCCAACACTTCATATGGTCTATATAGGCCTGTTCTGTCAGCAGTTTTCTTTCGAACGTCCAAGCCCTAAATTCTGGTGCCTTCTGTGGGAGAGTATATTCCACAATAAGTAAGTTGTGATCAGATAATACCCTTGGATGCAATACGATGGATGATGACGAAACCAACTGTTCAGATATAAAAAAATAATCTAGCCGGGACATTTTATTGTGTGGGGCCGAATAATATGTAAATCCGTCTAATAATTGATTATGGAACTTCCAACAGTCTAACAAGCAATGCTCTTGTACTAAAGCTTGTAATGCCCTAAACCCCCTGGGCTTTTTCCCAAAATAAGTTTGGTCCGTTAATAAATTAACACTAACCGCTAAATTGATATTAAAATCTCCACAGAGAAAGATAGGGTTTGGATACAGAGCTAATTCAGTGTTCAGGTGGTGCAGAACTGCCGGATCGTCTAAATTTGCCCCATAAACCGTACATATTGTATAAGGCCCAAGGTTTAGAATTACCTCAACAATCACCCACCTGCCTGCACCATCTTGACTGGTCCTTCTGCAAGAACAAAGACCTCGTCGTGCCAAGACCGCCACCCCCCTGATCTTAGAAGCTTGACGAGAGCAGCCAATTAATTCAAATCCAGGTATCCAAAGCATACCCCGCTCATTCCAGGGAATGTGGGTCTCTTGAATACAGATCAGATCGAGCCGTAAAACTGACAAGAACTTTGAGAACAGAGCCCTTTTCCTTCCATTATTTAGCCCACAGATATTCCAGGAAGCTATCCTAATTTTTGCTTGCGCCATTCAGTGTATATACAGATACCTGCACTATGATAATAAACTTCTGACTTTAAATGACTACCAACAAGTATCTTTTCTATGTCAAATCCATCAAAAAATACTGAACTACACATAACTAAGTTGAACCACAAGCATTTTTTAATACTAAAAATAACCCCCCTCCACCCAAAACACCCCCCCACCCCACCACCCCCACCCACACCAACCCCTATAAAGGGCAACAGGGCCTTAGCCCTTGCGATGGAGGAGCCGCAAGACTCACACTCCTGGAAGCCAACACCACACTGTATGTAGGAAGATACTCCTATAGTTTGCTTTCTCCTGACTACTGACTTCAACAACATTTATTGATCTAGTGCAATAGGCAAAACCAGTGAGAGCCAATAATAGGTCATTTAAGAGATTCAAACATAAACATTATCAGATCTCAGGCGAGGGTCCGGGAAGGGGAGACTTATAAAGGGACCAGCATTGATCATATTATAATAAACACCAACTACACATCACCACAAGTCAAGCCATGCTTTTCCTTATAATGAATCCAAATAATCCTTAGCTTTCACTTCGGATTGAAAAAACTTAACTTGGCCCTTAAAAATAACCTTGAGCTTTGAAGGAAAAAGCAAAAATGCCTGAGCCCCCTTTGACTGAAAGGGGGTGATTAGTTGACGGAGGCGCCACGTTCGCTCGACGGTGGCAGGACAGAAATCAGGGCGCACAAAAAATTGACACCCCTTGGCAGACCTTTTTCTATCTGGGCGTGCCAAGTCAAAAAGTTTCTCCCTGGCCAAAAAATTATTTAAACAAATGAGGATAGCTCTTAGCTTATCCGAAACATGGTTAGAACCCCCACTCTGCTTAAATGGATAACGATGAGCACGTAGCACTTCTGTCCCCCAATCCCACTGCTGAATCTCTGGGAATGATTCTGTAAATAATTCAACAACAATGAATTTCCGAGTGTCTGATCCCTCGATCCCTTCAGGAACACCAAGGACCCGGAGGTTGTTCCGACGTGCCCTATTTTCAAGATCCGTGAGTTTCCATATAATGTCTTCCCGTTGTGACTGAATAGTCGCAGTTACATTTTTTTGTGAACTTAGATCGTCCTCTAGCGTAGAGATTCTCTCTTCGGCCTCGCCTACTCTCGAGGCGATTTCGGTACAGGTTTTTGCGACCCGTAGTATGGAATTCTGGAGACGATGACAAGCCCTTGTGTCTGAGCGCTTTCCTGCCTTGACTCTTCCCTGTGGGCCATTATGGATTGATAAATCACTGCCAATGTAATTTCCGTTGGAGGAGAGCCTGGAATTGATCCATGATTAATAGCATCAATTGAAGGTAGCCCAGGGGGATCAGCAAATGGGGTCTGTCCAGAAAACGAGTAATCCCAAGTTAAGGAGCCTGCTTCCAAGCGCTCCTGATCTGGGGCTCTTACAGATTTCCGAACTGTTCCGCTAACTGTATGTACAGGCTCGTTACTATCCCAGTCCCCCGGGTCACTGGCATCAGACCAGTCCTTGCCTTCTGCAGGATCGCCCTCCTCCTCTGAGGACATAGTATGGTCTGAGAGAGAGTAAAATGTATCTGCGGCATCGGCCTCCACCCGTACAGTCTGGGGTACATATTGTGAAGGGCCATCCAGATTTGAGCTTACCTCCCCAGTACCGCTGACCAAAATGCCATCCGCTGGAACTACAGCTCCCAGAATGCCTTCTGATTGAGTGGATCCCGCCGAGACCAAAACAGAGCTAGCTGTTGAGATAGACACACCTAAGTGATTAGAAGCAATAACCTCTGGGGCTGAAAGGACCACTGGGGCAGTAGGAACGTTAGTGCCCTTTAAACCATTTGCGACAGATTTCTTAGCGGTTTTAGTTTAGCTTTCTGTATGATTTCAAATCACAACCACAGAAACAAGTTTGGGCCGTGCCCATTATTGACTTTATTTGGAATGAAGGGATTAAACTGATGAAAACACCTAATTCAATCCCGGCAGTTCTTCCGCGGTTGGAGAAAAAGTATAAGGCCCCGGACTCTTCTCCTGCTTGCTTGGTATCCCAGCCTAAGCCGGATTCAGTCATCACCTAGGCGGCACAATGTCGCTCGAAGAATCCCTCGTCTCCACTTTCCTCTCCACCTGACCGTGATTACCGTCGCCTGGACGCCATTGGGAAGAAGTTCTCTACCATGGCCTCCACAACAGTAAGGGCAGCAAATTCTTTGGCCATCTTGGGCCGTTACGATCGCCAAATGTGGTCGGACATGGAGGCTTTCATTAAGCTCATTCCAGAGCCCTCTAGAGCGGACGCTCTCAAAATTCTGCAAGAAGGTGAAAGAGCATCTTCAGAGATTATTGATTGCTCTGTAGACATCGCCTCAACTGGTTTTCGACAGCTGGCTGGAGCAGCTGTTTTAAGGAGGCAAGGATGGCTTTGTTCCACTTCTTTTGGTCAAGAAGTCCAGGCAAAGATTCTCGATATGCCCTTTAATGGGGAGTCCTTGTTTGGACAGCATGTGGATGAGGCCCTCCAAACAATCAAGAAGGACACTGAGACGGCTCGTTCCCTTGGCACGCTACAGTTTAGAAGGCGACCTTTTCGGGGTGCTCGCGGATGCAGCACCACCTCTTCCTTTCGTGGCAATTCCACTCAATACCGCTCTTACAGCCAAGCACACCAACGTTTTTCCTCCCAAAACCCACAGTCTTACAGACAACAGACTAGTAAATCCTACAGAGGCAAGTCCTGGCTGGTGACCTAGACTCTGTCCCCTCTGCTTGCAGGTATCCTTCTTCTTGATTCCATCCTTGGAATCCACCGGACACTCTTCACTGACTGCCTGTCAGCATCTTTCTTCAGGCATCCATAGGAGTCGACGACGAAACCCGACGCAAGTTCACACCTATGCACCCGCAGCCCGTGGGCTAGGTAACTTGAGTACTCCGGTGCTCACAAGGGTATTGACTATCCTAGGGTCTAGTTTCCAAGTCTCTAACTCCTAGCTCCTTCCGAAGTGTCCTAAAACTCTAAAACTCTTAATTTCTAAATACTACTATTTCTATCGACTTTAACGCATTACGTGTTTCCACTCTGCATCCGAATCCCGTGGGCCTCCCACTTCCTAGCAATTGGTAGTATAGTGTAGCCCCAGCGATTCCCTATGCCTAGGCCTAACCTGTGTTCGTGACAGTGGTCCTTATACCACTTACTTAGTATATGGTTTGCGTGGCCCCTAGGGCCTAACTGTATTACTTACCCGTGTGACTTATGTATGCTTAAATAAGACTGTGTTGTACTTACCTCGAATCTCATAAAGAGTGCTGAGGGTATTTTTACTAGAATAAATACATTCTATTTTTATATATATCTGTTGTGGTGTCCTTTCATTTGGTATTCAAGGGATTGCAAATGGTATAACAGCTGGCTTCACATGCCATACAGAGTTTAGCCTAAGACTGCTCTTGTCCATGCTACCACTAGGATAGCTGGTCTATAAGGTTGACATTACAACCAATCACCATAAGGTTTGTATGGACTGATACAAGGTGTACACTAGAACTAGTGACGTCATATATCAGGCCAACTTCCCACAAAGGGCCATGCCCTAGAATTCGTCAAATTCCCTCGAAACACCCCTCCATCCGGTCCTCATCCCGCTCAGCTCAAAGAGCTTTTCCATCAGATCAGCATTATGCTCAAGAAAAGGGGCCATCGAAGTGGTTCCGAAATCTCAGAAGGGGCTAGGCATCTATTCAAAATTTTTCCTCGTGTTAAGGAAATCTGGGGAGTGGCGCCCTATCCTCGACCTGAGGTCCCTCAACAAGTTTCTGAAAGACCAATCATTCCGCATGCTCACGCTGAGGGACTTTCTTCAGTTCCTTTCTCAAGACGACTTCATGACAACAATCGATCTTCAGGATGCTTATTTCCACGTGCCAATTTTACCACGCCACAGGAAATACCTACGCTTCTGTGTAGGCCATAGGGACTTTCAATTCAAAGTCCTGCCCTTCGGGCTTCGCTCAGCTCCTCGAGTCTTCACGAAAGTCCTTGCCCCGGTGGTGGCCCATTTGCGGTTGCGAGGCATCCAAATATTCCCATATTTGGACGATTGTCTCATCAAGTCTCAGTCCTACCACCAAGCATCCCTAGATACTCAGTATTGTCGGACTCTGTTCCACTCTCTAGGACTGTCAGTCAACATACAGAAATCTCAGCTCACGCCAGCTCTGCACAGAACGTTCCTAGGCGCTACCATCAATACCTCCATGGCCATGGCTTTCGTCTCCGCTGATCGGCAAACACGGATCCTGCAGCTCGCAGCTTCCATCAGATCAAAGCAGTCCGTTTCAGTCCGCATATTGAAGTTCTTTCTGGGGATGGCGTCCTCCTGCATTTCTTTGATCCCACATTGCAGACTGAAGAGTTGTCCCATTCAAGAAGAACTAGACAAACAATGGCGTCAGATCTCCGGTTCTTTCAGCGACCGGATCTTCGTAACCGCTCGCATGGCACAAGCTCTGCACTGGTGGACACAACCTCGCAACATCGCAGCTGGAACTTCTTTTCTGGCAAAAGCCCCGTAACTCGTTCTTACCAAGGATGCCTCCCTGGAAGGGCGGGGCGGACACCATCAAGATCTGTCCATCAAGGACAAATGGACTCTGTCTCAACGTTCTTGGCACATCAACAGACTAGAACTGATGGCAATCTTCCTTGCACTCAAATCCTTCCGGCTCCAGCTTCAAGGGGAATCAGTGCTCATTCAAACGGACAACACCGCCAGCATGCACTACCTAAACAAGCAGGGTTGGGCAAAATCTCCACTGCTTTCCCAGCTGGCTCAGAAGATCTGGGATTGGGCCATACTCCATCAGATCACGCTCACTGCAGTCCACCTGCCTGGCATTTCCAACATTCTAGCAGACTCACTCAGTCGGTCAGCGTCATCGACCCACGAGTGGGAGTTGCATCAGCCGACTCTAGACTTTGTCTTCAGCCTTTGGGGTCACCCGAACCTGGATCTCTTTGCAACTCCACAGAACAGCAAATGCCAGTCTTACGCAAGTTGGCTTCCCCACAGAGGGTCGCGCGGAAATGCCCTTTCAATGGACTGGTGCAAGATATTTGCCTACGCTTTTCCGCCGATCCCTCTGATTCCTCAAGTGTTGTGGAAAATGCGGAGACAACCGTGCCACATTCTCCTGATTGCTCCACGGTGGCCTCGGCAGGCATGGTTCTCGGAGCTCCTGCTCCTCTCTCAGTGCGAGCCCATCCTTCGTCGCCCTCGGCCGGACCTTCTAACAATGAACAACGGTCGGATCTGCCATCCGAATCCCAGTTCACTCAAATTGTCTGCCTGGAACCTGTGCACCTTGAATTTGCTCACTTGAACATTTCACCTGCCTGCAGGGAAGTTCTTGCAAGGGCGCGGGCGCCTTCCACGGTGAAGACCTACAAGCTAAAGTGGAAGCGCTTCTGTCACTGGTGCTCGTCTGTTCACATCCACCCAGTCCCCGGCACAGATTCTGCCTTTCTTTCTGCAGTTGGCACAGTCAGGACTTTCTCACTCCACCTTAAAAGTCTTTCTAGCGGCAATTTCTAGGTTTCACCAGGACGGCTCTTCCTCTTTCTATTCATCTAGAGTAATTCAGCAATTCTTTAAAGGGTTGTTCCGGATGTTTCCACCCATTCGGCGTCCTCTGCCCACGTGGCGTCTTAACATCGTATTGGCGCAGCTTATGAAGGCGCCCTTTGAGCCAATCCATTCAGCGGATTTCAAATTTTTTAACCTGGAAGGTCGCCCTCTTGCTTGCACTGACTTTCTCTCGCCGAGGAAGTGACATTCACGCCTTTACAATCCAGCCTCCTTTTCTTCAATTTAAATCGGACTGTGTTATCCTTCGCACTAACCCAGCTTTCATGCCAAAGGTGCCGTCCGATTTTCATCTTAATGAACCCGTAATTTTAAAAACATTTTTTCCTCATCCGCAATCTCCAGCGGAACAGAGTCTACACTCTTTGGACTTAAAGAGGTGTCTCAAGTTTTATATCAGCAGAACGGCACCCTTTCGCCAGTCTGATCAACTGTTCGTTGCCTACGGGCGAACCTGTAAGGGACATTCTGTTACCAAACCAACAATTGCACGTTGGATTTCTTCAGCGATATCTTTCTGCCATCAGAAGGCTGGCAAGCCTCTTCCTTCCGGAGTGAGGGCTCATTCTACAAGCGCAATGTCCTCCTCCACTGCTTTATTCGCTGGTGTGCCCACTCATCAGATCTGCCGGGCAGCTACGTGGTCCAGCAGGCACACTTTCACGAGGCACTACTGCCTGGATGCAATCAATGAAGCTGATACGGCTGTGGACCAAGCAGTTCTTCGAAATCTCTTTAAATAAGGTGAGCCTCTGTTACTTCCCTCCTCCTTGGGTTGTTATCAGCTGTGTGTTTTTATCATACAATGTCATTGTATTTCATGCAACGTTGATACGGCCTCTTCAGGCTGCAGAGTACTGCTCACTATTCTATTCAAGCATGTGAATCTATGAAAGACACCCCAATACTGGAGAAGAACAAATGTTACTTACCTGTAAACTGTGGTCTTACAGTATTGGTGTCTTTCATAGATTCACATGCGACCCACCCTCCTCCCCTCAGAGGCTCTCTTCTCCTCATTAGACTCTTTGTCACTCTTGTGCTACGAAAATCTGAGGGCCTGAGCCTCTGAGGAGAAGCTTCTAGAGGGTGCTTGCGCCTGATTGGCTGGAGTTTGGACTATAAAAACGACATGGATATGTCAGTAAAGTGATTCCTTTTTCAATGCTTTCCTATGTGTCAATGTTATCCTATGGTACTTTTGACTTGATATGTTATTTTAAACTATATAAAGTTTATCTAGATATGTATTTTATTCTTATATAGTTTATCTATGTATCTATATACATGAGACTTATTGCTTTTTATGTACCGTGGGACTCCCACTTCGACGACGGGGAATATTCAAGCATGTGAATCTATGAAAGACACCAATACTGGAGAACCACAGATTACAGGTAAGTAACATTTGTTCTTCTCCATGGAAAGGCTCTCTCCAAGTGTGTGTTAAAAAAACATGCATCCCCCGTAATATCAAAGCACAAGCCTCCAGCATTGCAGCTATCTTTAGCATGTTATGTCTAGGTGCTAGGGACTGACCAGGACATAATAACAAGGGGCATTGTTTATCGACCTTGCACAACATGTTCAGACTAAACTCCAGGAACTTAGCAGAGAAAGCGAAAAGCAGACATTTCACATGTGAAAGGCATAAACAGAGTCTTGCAATAATAAAGTCATGTAGTAACATGCACAAAAGCAGCAGCATGGCAGCAAATCTCATGCTAAATTAGCAATGTCGACAATGACCCCAATGGCCAAATAACACACTCCCCTTGGTAAGGTCATAGTACATAGACAAATGACCAAAACAGAGTTCAATAGCCAAGCATAGTACAAAGGCGTTCAAAAAAACTACTTTGGAAATATTTAAAATTTAAAAAAAAATTCAATATAGTTATTACAACTATTGAATAAGTGTTGTCTCTGGGATAATGTTATTATGAAGGAGGTGGTAAATCCATCAAAGTACGTTAACTTAAGAATGCAATTCCCTCCAAAAGATCATCCCTATCGTTAGTATAAAACAGGGATGCCATCCAATCAAGTAGGTTTTATTTTATGTATTTAAAAGGTTTTATATAGCGCTGGCTGGACCCGCGGGTATCAGAGCGCTTTACATGGGTATTAATTGCAATATAACAACATTACAATGAGGTAGTATTCAAAACCAATACAGACAGTAAAATAAAAAAAGCTCACATTTTACACTATCTAATTACATACATTTCACTGGGCTCCAGCAAGTCCTGAGAGATTAGGCTAGCGTGGTAGGGAAAGGAAGGAGAAGAGGGAGGTACGGTATAGGAATGGGGAGAGGCTGAGGAGGAGGGGTAGGTTAAGGCCATATCACACCGCTTTGCATGGGTATTAATTGCAATGTAATAGAATTACAATGAGGTAGTACTCAAAACCTATACAGACCATAAAAAACAGCTCAAATTTTAAACGGTCTAATTTAATGTATTGCAATGGGCTACAGCAAGTCCTGAGAGATTAGGCTAGCGTTGGAGGGAAAGGGTGGAGAAGAGGGGGGTATGGTATAGGAATGGGGAGAGGCTGAGGAGGGGGGAGGTTAAGGCAACACCAAGTGGGATGAAGCAGGTCCTATGGGAAAGGTTAGTGGGAGAAGTTAGTGGGTGAAGGAAGATGTGAGAGGGGGAGGAGAGAAGGAGTCAGGGGGGAGGACCTTAAACATTAGGAGGTCGGGGTGGGATGAGTGCCCGGGGAGGGATTAAGGACTCCAGTATTTGTTGAGAAGGAGGAGTTTGAAGTCTTTTTTGAAGCTGACGTAAGAGGGGTTACAACAAAGTTCTTTAGGGAGGGAGTTCCAGATGTTAGGTGAGTTTCCGGTAAAGGAGTGTGATTGTGTGGATTTCTTGTTTAACAGAGGAGGGATAAGAGCAAGAGTGTTGGAGCTCCTCAATGCTCTAGAGCAGCCAGCTTTGTGAAGTTTATCTGAGAGGTACTGCGGGGAGTGTTGATGCAGGGCTTTGTGCTTCGACGGGAAGCCAATTGAGGGCTTTAAGGGCAGGGGTGATGTGATTGAACCGCTTGAGGTCGGTAATAAGCCTAGCAGTCAGGTTCCGAACAGATTTGATTGGGGCTAGGTGGACTTTAGGGGTTCCAGAGAGGATGGCGTTACCATAGTCAATTTTCGACAAGACCAGCAATTGGACGACTAATTTAAAGTAATCTGCAGGAATGAAGGGTTTTATTTTCTTGAGGTGATGGAGAGTGAAGAGAGCGCTTTTGGCCACATTTTTTATGTGGGGGATAAGAGTAAGGTTCTGGTCAATGTTAAATCCGAGGGATTTAACTGAGTTAGATATAGTTAGAGAGCAGTTGAGTGCGGTTAGGTCAGAGATCCAGGATAGAATGGGGAGCGAGTTGTTCTTAGGGGAGAAAAGAATGATTTCAGTCTTTTTTGGATTAAGTTTGAGGTGGTTGTAGTGGAACCAGGATTGAATCTTACTCAAGGCATCATTGAGGTGAAGAATGTCCGAGCTGGATTGAATCTTATAGTAAAGTTGGTTGTCATCTGCGTATAGGTGGTAATTGATTCCCGCTTGCTTAAGGATAAGGGTGAGGAGTTCCATGAAGAGGTTGAATAGAGAGGGGGAGAGGATAGAGCCCTTTGGGACCCCTAGGGAGACGGGCATAGGTTTGGAAAGGAAGTCGCGAATTTTAATTTGCTAGGTTCTGTGTTGGAAAAAGGAGGTGAACCATTTGAGGACTGAACCGTTGAGGTCAAAATTATCTTTAAGTGAGTTGAGTAGAGTAGAGGGGTTAACAGTGTCGAAAGCAGCGGAGAGATCAAGGAGAATGAGAAGGGAGGACTCGCCTTTGTCGAGGGATTGATGGATGTCATCAATGATATTTAGCATGGCCCTTTCCGTACTCAAGCCCTTTCTGAAGCCTAATTGGAAAGAGTCTAAAAGATTAAATGAATCAATGTGTCTATCTAGTTGGAGCAGGGCGCATTTTTCAAGGGCTTTTGAGAGAAGAGGAAGGTTAGAGATAGGACGAAGGTTATTTAGGTCATTTGGGTCACCAGCAGGATTTTTGAGGATGGGGGTGATTTATCCCAGTTGGATGGAAGCAGGGACACAACCCGAGGTAAAGGAGGAGTTGACAATAGAGGTCCAATAGGGGTCAACGATATGTTTTAGATCCTGGACAAGGTTGGAAGGGAGAGGGTCTTTGGTGTGAGATGACTGGATTTGACGTATTGGAGAGGCATAAATCCATAGCCCAATAGAAAGGGCATCGTCGACAGTGGAACACTGGTTGCACACAAGTGAAGTAGGCAAAGCGAAAAGTTAATCCATAACTCATGCCAAGCGTTGTTAATGGCAGGCAAGCATCCAAAAACCTGTTGCATTCGATCACGGTACAGCTGCAATTGGCCTGGTCTGTGCATTACCACAAAATGAGCAGCCATTGCGCAGCGGGAACAGAAGAAGCAGGATTCCACCAGCTAGTGCTAGTAATAAAGGGAACCCTCCGAAGACTCTGGAAAAAATAGAATGAATAAAAGCCGGTATTACTCCAAATATCGTCTAAAAGGAAGTCACAAGGCTGGATCCCACCTGTTTAAAAAAAATGTGCAAGGTCTTAAATGTCAGGCGCATTAAATATTTGATGTATAAGCTCCCCAAAGTGAAGTGGGAGGTTAGTGTTCAGAAGTGAATGAATCTCCCTAGATGTCCTCGCCACCTGTAACTTGAAGGTCTCTCGAGCTGAAGTGAGAGCCACTTATTGTTGGAATAACAGCACTCTGAGCTTGCTCAATTTGTTGAAATCTGTTTTCAAAGTCGGAATGGAAGGCCAAATGGAACTATCTACACTCCCATGCAGGGGCAGAAAAAGCACCTTGCTGCAACAAGTTACACGCTGTGAAACTCTTACTAAATACGGGATTCCTGCCCGTAAACCGCAGCAGTCTTGGTTGTTCAAAATAAGATAATTGCCATTAGTAAGCAAGGTAAAAGCTGGAATTATTGACGGCACTGGGGTTCCTTTTAAAAAACATGTGAGATTAGGCGCTGATACATTACATTCGCCGTGCAACTTAACGTGTTTACAAACCACGGAATGTCCTACTGTGGATTCGCAGTCCACCCCCGTTAAAAAAACCTCCTTATCCTCTCACTGACATCTATAAGTGAAAGGTAGGGACCATAATTCATGGAGAAATGCACTACCCAGTGGTTCACAACGGCCAATCGGAAAATGTTGCATGCATGATTTAAATTGAAACAGCGAAAAACTTAGAGAGATGACCCCATGAATTAACCAAACAGCAGAGTCCGTTTCCGCTACCGAGAACGGCACGGGCTCCAATTGCTCGATATGCAAAAGTGTATATGCAGCATCTTTCATGGACATACATTTCTGCTTATCAGTTAGATTAAACGGTAGAAACAAAGCAGAAGCATTCAAATAATCCCATGGGACTTTCCCCATTTTGAGAGTCTGCAACATTCATGCAAACTGCATAACAGATCTTAATTGATTTTGACCATGATACAACACTGATACATCACTTTGAACAATATCAATAACAGATGAAACAATATTATCGAATATATAAATGCGTGATGAGACTGTATTGATGCTATTGTCGACCACAGCAAGGACTTTTTCAAAATTGGTTCTATCAATTTGGCGCAGACAAAGAGCTGCCTCAATCTGCGAAAGTTTCCAAATTTCGTTGAAATCTGCGTAAATAAATCTCTTTGATCTAGGAGTTTTGGGTCCTAAGACGAAATCAGCCAAATTGATGTCACTCGACAAGAGTGGGAGGTGTTGTTTCACTGATAAGGTGGAATGCTCTAACCACTGTTGGCATAATTTACCCACCGAGTATGTGGTGACCGCATGTGTAAGTAGATAACGAGGATCCGTTCTAGTCTTTGTGAACCCAAGTGTTACATTATAAAAACGCAATTGACATGCATTTGAACTTGTTTGCCACACCAGCCACCCGGATGAATCAATTTCAGAGACATTGAAGGTCTCATTTAGTAACAAGGCTTGCAATGCATCAATAGTATATTTTTGTCTGAGTATGCCAATTGTTGTGTTCTGCTAAGGATGGAATGGATGGGATATTTAAACATTTTTACAGTGGCCAGACCAAAACAAGTTGTTGGTACATTGAAGCAATTAAAAAAATAAAATTTGAGTTGGGATCAGGCAGGCACGATGTAATGCCTCAGTGCCCTGAACCTGCCACTGCTTAGTGCCCCAGATCGATTTTAACTTGATGGTCTCTTTCCAGTGATCATAACCGTGTGTGGCCAATTTAGCCCTAAAAGAGTTGGCATAATTCAATTTAGTGTGAGTCAAGATAAATTTGGATTGAGAAAGCAATTGAAGTTTAAAGAAATAGGATTCCGGATTAGACGTGTCATAATCTGTAAAATATGTGAACATATCTCTAAGAGTTTTAGAACTCCCTTGTACGGTAGTAGGACAATGTTCCCATTGAGTGTAATTAAGAACTGGTCTTAAACATGTTTGTTTTGTGCAAATATTGATGCCCATAATGTTGATAACTGAAGAGATCAGCATAATTGGCAGAATTTAAATACAAATCTTCAGCATCAAAAGCAGCATAATATTTTGAATATGAAAATGAGGAATGCACCGCTTGCACATCCCAATCATCAGAATGTAAGTCCTGTGTTACTGCATCTCCTAATTAGATGCTAAACACGTATGGCACCCTGAGCACCTCAGTCGAACCATGAATTTTGAAAGCTACTTTGTCCCAAACGTTGCCATCTGCAACCGGGAATGCTGAAATGTTAACAAGTGTCTGATCACATTTCATGATATGGGACGATGTGTGAGGGGCCAGAATTCCATCGACCAACTTCACAGCAGAGCTTTTCTGGTAAATAATGACCATTGATGAGTAATAAGAACACTGTCACAAATCCAATTGTCATGAAGAGGAAAATCAGGATAATCACCGTCCAAATGTAGGTCCATTGAGGGACCAGGTAAATCTTTTTGAACTAAGAGAAGAAAACTCCTAATTTAGTCTGTGGGACTGCCAAATTGGAAGCCGAGGAGGATGAGTCATAAGAGAAGCTGGCATGGTCCCCAAAATAACTGTTTGCATCCCTCAGTATTAAAGGTGGGTGGGATGTATCAGCATAATTTTGTCGAGGATTGCTCGGCACTTCCCTCTGGGACTCATCCGTGGGATATGTATACTCAGCATCTGTGGTAGAAGAGGATGGAGGCAGAACAGACGAAAGGTCAACAGCAGTTTCCATCTCACTCTCACCGGTACAGGTTTGAGTTGTAGACGTTGAGGTTACCGAATTCAAAGAAATAGTGTTGCAGGAAACAGCAGGTGTTACACTATTCAGAATCAGCCAGACGGTGTAACTTGACATTGTCCTCTGAGATGTATCTGTTGTCTTTGCGACCAGGTAAAGGTGGTAAAATGACTGAGTACCCTTCAATCCAAGTACTGGAACTGGCGCACAATATGAGGGACGAAATTCTTTTTTGTTCTCTAGCTTTTCTCGTACTAGATATCCAATCTTGGGAAGCCAGCCGGCAACCGGAATCAGCAGTGCTGCATCATTGGAAGACGGTAAATGTTCAGTTGCGTAGCTGTCACAGGTCTTTTGTAGATCCTGTAACACAGTAGAATGATTATCTATACCAAAGGTTGAGGCAGCTGGCACAACGTCTAGACCATCAAGGTCTGGCACAAACAATTTAATGCCAAAGAGCATTTCGTATGGGGTCCGACCACCCAGAGATCTTCTAGGGAGATTATTGAGTGCACGTTGAACACCATACCAATGGACCAGCCAGTTCCTGCCAGTATCTAAGACTCTAGCTGTCAAGGATTGCTTTAAGTCATGGTTTATTCTCTTCACAGTTGAATTGCCCTCAGGCCTGTATGGAGATGAAAACTGCACCAGTACCCCCATTGACTTCATCGCATCCTTGTATGCCTTAGAGGCGAACGCTGGACCTTGGCCCGAATGGAAGGTGCCCAGGCAAACATCCCGACAAAGACACGCAAATCCCTGATGACATTTTGAGCGTCGGCACTACATTGTGGCCAAAAACAAAGGAATCTAGTGCACGAATCAACTGCAACAAATATATATTTATACGCAGTATCAGAAGAGAACGGACCGCAGTGATCAAGATATACACAGCCAAATGATTGATTAGAAATACATAGCTGTGTTTGAGGTGGGCGTGTAACCGTAGACTGCTTAATTTATTGACAAATGTCACAAGAAAGTGTGTAATTATGGGTCTGTTTATATAAATCACACCACCAATAATGTTGCTGCAAAATCGAGACTGTCGCTGACACACCGGCATGAGCAGAAGCCATGCCCTCGTGTGCGGCACAGATCAGAGCAAGTCTGCGGTCCAAGTTGGGAATTAGCCGATACCCAACTGAAGGAATCTTAGCATAAGGAACTTGTTCGGGAGATATATGATAAGAGTATTTCGAAGGGAAACCCTGAGGATAAGCAGTTCCCTCCCTTGTAGCAGCTACCGCTGCCAGAATATCATTATCTATTTTAGTCATGGACCTTGTAACTGCTCCTACGGAACACGTGGCTACTGCAGATTTGGCCGCTTCATCAGCCAAAGATTACCAAGAGCGTGAACTCCCACACGCTGATGGCCAAGAGTATGTATGTCATGTGTGAGGGGCAGAGTTGTTTAAGGTCTGCTACTCAAACCCAAAGCATTTTATGCTTTATTGCACTGCCTTTAGAGTCTCTCTAGTCATTCTGTGACCAAAATAACAAATTGTCAATAAAAGACTGGACACAGTAGTAAGAACCACATTCAAGAGTATTCACATTAGGATCAGCAAACTCAGAGCGAGAACAAGAGCACGCAGCTCTGCCAATTGTGCCGTACAGTTTCCAAGTGCCTGAGTATGCACTATGGAACACTCAAATTCTCCATTGACAATTGTTCCAGCAACAATTGCGCAAGCCGCTGAATAAGCGTGTTGGAGCCGGTGGCTGGTTGAGCCGAGCCATCGGTATAAATGATACATTGGTACTCATGTAAAGGAAGCAACAACGGAGGAAGATGAGCATGTTCATACT